>NC_060148.1:36655216-36955216 GCF_021461385.2 Schistocerca piceifrons
TGGCACGCCTGCTAATACAATTAACAGCGATAATTTTAATTGCTGTTTGGGGGCTGGTGTGTCTGATGGCTTCGCAGTGCACGAACTGCTTCCTTACTTGCTTCCCAACTTAACAAGCAAGGTCGCAAACAGGTTATTTCAACAGGCGCATTTGTATCGCCTGTGTGGTTTGTGGGGGGGGGGGGGGGGGGGAGGCATGAGTGCGGTGCGCAGCCTGTGGGCAGCATGCATTATGTCCTGTCCCCCTCCTAGCTGCAAGCGACTTTGCAATGCGACTCCGCTGCGCTCCGCTTGCTCCCAGTTACGTTATAAGGCGGCCACTCCGCACAAATGACAGCGAGACACTTGCGAACTCCGAACGGGTCGAATATCGGCGGGCGGAATATATCCTGCGTCAAAGCAGACTACACCACTTCACTTACGGCATGATACTTTGACACCGCCAACTAGATACCACCTTACTGTCCCAGGCAAAAACGCACTCAAAGACGCAAATACAAACCGAAAAACGGATTACACAAACTCGCGCAAAAGCTACTTTTTCGTCTGATGTACTTGCAAATTAAACACTTTCCGTTACTCTCCTTTCATTCCACTGTGGAAACTAGTATTTTTTTTACCTCGCCAAACGGTCCTATATCAAAGCAAACTACGCTCACTGGGCCAGGCGGCGCGGCGCGTCTCTTCTCATCGTCTCAAAATACGCTGCATAAACGTCCGTAACTCCTCGATGCCCTCACTTCAAATCTTAAAACTTTGACACCGCCAAGCGACCACCGACCTCAGTACGTCATACAAATTTCACCTCGATACGACCTTACTGTCCCTGAGAAAAACGCACTCAAAGACGCAAATACAAACCGAAAAACGGATTACACAAACTCGCGCAAAAGCTACTTTTTCGTCTGATGTACTTGCAAATTAAACACTTTCCGTTACTCTCCTTTCATTCCACTGTGGAAACTAGTATTTTTTTTACCTCGCCAAACGGTCCTATATCAAAGCAAACTACGCTCACTGGGCCAGGCGGCGCGGCGCGTCTCTTCTCATCGTCTCAAAATACGCTGCATAAACGTCCGTAACTCCTCGATGCCCTCACTTCAAATCTTAAAACTTTGACACCGCCAAGCGACCACCGACCTCAGTACGTCATACAAATTTCACCTCGATACGACCTTACTGTCCCTGAGAAAAACGCACTCAAAGACGCAAATACAAACCGAAAAACGGATTACACAAACTCGCGCAAAAGCTACTTTTTCGTCTGATGTACTTGCAAATTAAACACTTTCCGTTACTCTCCTTTCATTCCACTGTGGAAACTAGTATTTTTTTTACCTCGCCAAACGGTCCTATATCAAAGCAAACTACGCTCACTGGGCCAGGCGGCGCGGCGCGTCTCTTCTCATCGTCTCAAAATACGCTGCATAAACGTCCGTAACTCCTCGATGCCCTCACTTCAAATCTTAAAACTTTGACACCGCCAAGCGACCACCGACCTCAGTACGTCATACAAATTTCACCTCGATACGACCTTACTGTCCCTGAGAAAAACGCACTCAAAGACGCAAATACAAACCGAAAAACGGATTACACAAACTCGCGCAAAAGCTACTTTTTCGTCTGATGTACTTGCAAATTAAACACTTTCCGTTACTCTCCTTTCATTCCACTGTGGAAACTAGTATTTTTTTTACCTCGCCAAACGGTCCTATATCAAAGCAAACTACGCTCACTGGGCCAGGCGGCGCGGCGCGTCTCTTCTCATCGTCTCAAAATACGCTGCATAAACGTCCGTAACTCCTCGATGCCCTCACTTCAAATCTTAAAACTTTGACACCGCCAAGCGACCACCGACCTCAGTACGTCATACAAATTTCACCTCGATACGACCTTACTGTCCCTGAGAAAAACGCACTCAAAGACGCAAATACAAACCGAAAAACGGATTACACAAACTCGCGCAAAAGCTACTTTTTCGTCTGATGTACTTGCAAATTAAACACTTTCCGTTACTCTCCTTTCATTCCACTGTGGAAACTAGTATTTTTTTTACCTCGCCAAACGGTCCTATATCAAAGCAAACTACGCTCACTGGGCCAGGCGGCGCGGCGCGTCTCTTCTCATCGTCTCAAAATACGCTGCATAAACGTCCGTAACTCCTCGATGCCCTCACTTCAAATCTTAAAACTTTGACACCGCCAAGCGACCACCGACCTCAGTACGTCATACAAATTTCACCTCGATACGACCTTACTGTCCCTGAGAAAAACGCACTCAAAGACGCAAATACAAACCGAAAAACGGATTACACAAACTCGCGCAAAAGCTACTTTTTCGTCTGATGTACTTGCAAATTAAACACTTTCCGTTACTCTCCTTTCATTCCACTGTGGAAACTAGTATTTTTTTTACCTCGCCAAACGGTCCTATATCAAAGCAAACTACGCTCACTGGGCCAGGCGGCGCGGCGCGTCTCTTCTCATCGTCTCAAAATACGCTGCATAAACGTCCGTAACTCCTCGATGCCCTCACTTCAAATCTTAAAACTTTGACACCGCCAAGCGACCACCGACCTCAGTACGTCATACAAATTTCACCTCGATACGACCTTACTGTCCCTGAGAAAAACGCACTCAAAGACGCAAATACAAACCGAAAAACGGATTACACAAACTCGCGCAAAAGCTACTTTTTCGTCTGATGTACTTGCAAATTAAACACTTTCCGTTACTCTCCTTTCATTCCACTGTGGAAACTAGTATTTTTTTTACCTCGCCAAACGGTCCTATATCAAAGCAAACTACGCTCACTGGGCCAGGCGGCGCGGCGCGTCTCTTCTCATCGTCTCAAAATACGCTGCATAAACGTCCGTAACTCCTCGATGCCCTCACTTCAAATCTTAAAACTTTGACACCGCCAAGCGACCACCGACCTCAGTACGTCATACAAATTTCACCTCGATACGACCTTACTGTCCCTGAGAAAAACGCACTCAAAGACGCAAATACAAACCGAAAAACGGATTACACAAACTCGCGCAAAAGCTACTTTTTCGTCTGATGTACTTGCAAATTAAACACTTTCCGTTACTCTCCTTTCATTCCACTGTGGAAACTAGTATTTTTTTTACCTCGCCAAACGGTCCTATATCAAAGCAAACTACGCTCACTGGGCCAGGCGGCGCGGCGCGTCTCTTCTCATCGTCTCAAAATACGCTGCATAAACGTCCGTAACTCCTCGATGCCCTCACTTCAAATCTTAAAACTTTGACACCGCCAAGCGACCACCGACCTCAGTACGTCATACAAATTTCACCTCGATACGACCTTACTGTCCCTGAGAAAAACGCACTCAAAGACGCAAATACAAACCGAAAAACGGATTACACAAACTCGCGCAAAAGCTACTTTTTCGTCTGATGTACTTGCAAATTAAACACTTTCCGTTACTCTCCTTTCATTCCACTGTGGAAACTAGTATTTTTTTTACCTCGCCAAACGGTCCTATATCAAAGCAAACTACGCTCACTGGGCCAGGCGGCGCGGCGCGTCTCTTCTCATCGTCTCAAAATACGCTGCATAAACGTCCGTAACTCCTCGATGCCCTCACTTCAAATCTTAAAACTTTGACACCGCCAAGCGACCACCGACCTCAGTACGTCATACAAATTTCACCTCGATACGACCTTACTGTCCCTGAGAAAAACGCACTCAAAGACGCAAATACAAACCGAAAAACGGATTACACAAACTCGCGCAAAAGCTACTTTTTCGTCTGATGTACTTGCAAATTAAACACTTTCCGTTACTCTCCTTTCATTCCACTGTGGAAACTAGTATTTTTTTTACCTCGCCAAACGGTCCTATATCAAAGCAAACTACGCTCACTGGGCCAGGCGGCGCGGCGCGTCTCTTCTCATCGTCTCAAAATACGCTGCATAAACGTCCGTAACTCCTCGATGCCCTCACTTCAAATCTTAAAACTTTGACACCGCCAAGCGACCACCGACCTCAGTACGTCATACAAATTTCACCTCGATACGACCTTACTGTCCCTGAGAAAAACGCACTCAAAGACGCAAATACAAACCGAAAAACGGATTACACAAACTCGCGCAAAAGCTACTTTTTCGTCTGATGTACTTGCAAATTAAACACTTTCCGTTACTCTCCTTTCATTCCACTGTGGAAACTAGTATTTTTTTTACCTCGCCAAACGGTCCTATATCAAAGCAAACTACGCTCACTGGGCCAGGCGGCGCGGCGCGTCTCTTCTCATCGTCTCAAAATACGCTGCATAAACGTCCGTAACTCCTCGATGCCCTCACTTCAAATCTTAAAACTTTGACACCGCCAAGCGACCACCGACCTCAGTACGTCATACAAATTTCACCTCGATACGACCTTACTGTCCCTGAGAAAAACGCACTCAAAGACGCAAATACAAACCGAAAAACGGATTACACAAACTCGCGCAAAAGCTACTTTTTCGTCTGATGTACTTGCAAATTAAACACTTTCCGTTACTCTCCTTTCATTCCACTGTGGAAACTAGTATTTTTTTTACCTCGCCAAACGGTCCTATATCAAAGCAAACTACGCTCACTGGGCCAGGCGGCGCGGCGCGTCTCTTCTCATCGTCTCAAAATACGCTGCATAAACGTCCGTAACTCCTCGATGCCCTCACTTCAAATCTTAAAACTTTGACACCGCCAAGCGACCACCGACCTCAGTACGTCATACAAATTTCACCTCGATACGACCTTACTGTCCCTGAGAAAAACGCACTCAAAGACGCAAATACAAACCGAAAAACGGATTACACAAACTCGCGCAAAAGCTACTTTTTCGTCTGATGTACTTGCAAATTAAACACTTTCCGTTACTCTCCTTTCATTCCACTCTGGAAACTAGTATTTTTTTTTACCTCGCCAAACGGTCCTATATCAAAGCAAACTACGCTCACTGGGCCAGGCGGCGCGGCGCGTCTCTTCTCATCGTCTCAAAATACGCTGCATAAACGTCCGTAACTCCTCGATGCCCTCACTTCAAATCTTAAAACTTTGACACCGCCAAGCGACCACCGACCTCAGTACGTCATACAAATTTCACCTCGATACGACCTTACTGTCCCTGAGAAAAACGCACTCAAAGACACCAGAGGAGTTGGAGGAACGCTCCGACCATTTAAACACTACATTCAGAAGAAATGATTAATCTGAGAAAGAGTTTAATAGGGCAATAAGTCCATAAAGGTATGGAGCTTCTCATGAAGAAGAAACAAAGATTTACTCCCATTCGTAAAAGCAGTCATGGTTCACATGATCAGAGTACGAGGAATACATAGTATTGATGCAGTGTTTATATCAATTATGAAGGAGCGTGAATGTTTCGAACACTGTAAAGAATGTACGGCCAGCACTTGCCACAGGAGGAATATATAAATTGTCTTGCACACACAGTGAAGCACACATGTGTAGTACTCATTTCTTGCTTAAGGAACAGAAGAGCAGTTGTCATTTGCGAAATAGCAATAAATCGGCAGTTGCAGAACATCCACTGGGACCAGGGAAACTAAAAATTCGTCTCTGCAATACGGAACCAATATTACTGTGCTTGAATTTACAGAGAGGGCATTCAAATTCCAAAGCACGAAAGCAACTTTAACGGAAAGAAGAATGAGAGAAATTAGACTAGTTGCTGGCCTCAGTGCTGAATACAGAAACCAGCGCCAAGTGTTCCCCGGCAGAAGCTCGACAACACACGCACTCGTGACTCTGCGCTCTTAAGCAGCCATCTGATGACATCATAGGGATCCGAACAAACAGTTCAGCTTGTTCAGTTTATAGAAGTTTCAAACTGCTGCCTGAGCCTTTTTAGCCTCTGAAGATGTCTCCAGCATTTGGAGACGAAACGGTAGAGACCTTTCCATGTGTTTTTTTTTTTGAGTCATCTGTCTTCTCATTCGTTTGATGTGATCCACTACAAATTCCTCTCCTATGCCAACCTCTTCACCTCAGAGCAGCACTTGCGACCTACGTCCTCAATTATTTGCTGGATGTATTCTCCAATTTCGTACCATGGAAGTCATTCCCTGATGTCTTAGCAGATGTCCTATCATCGTGTCCCTTCCACATATTCCTTTCCTCTTCCATTCTGCGCAGAACCTCCTCATTCTTTACTTTGTAAGTTGACCTAATTTTCAGCATTCGTCTGTAGTACATCATCTCAAATGCGTTGATTCTCTCCTTTTCCGGTTTTCCCACAATCCATGTTTCACTACCATTCTAGGTTCTGCTCCAAACGTACATTCTCAGAACATTCTTCCTAAAATTAAGGCCTATCTTTGATATTAATGGACTTCTCTTGGTCAGGAATGCCTTTTTTGCCGGTGCAAATCTGCTTTCGATGTCCTCCTTGCTCCATCTGTCATTGGTTATTTTGCTGCCTAGGTAGTAGAATTCCTTAATTTGATATACTTCGTGACAATTAATCCTGATGTTATGTTTATCTCTGTTCTCATTTCTCCTACTTCCAATTCCTTTCGTCTTTCTTCGGTTTATTCTCAACCCATATTTTGTACTCATTAGACTGTCATTCAGCCCATCATGTAATTCTTCTTCACTTTCACTTTCAGGATAGCAATGTCATCAGCGAATCGTATCATTCATGCCCTTTCACCTTCAATTGTAATCCCACACCTGAACCTTTCTTGTATTTCCATCATTGCTTCATCGATGTACATAATGAAAATACGGGCGAAACACTACATCCCTGCCTACATCCTTTTTAATCCGAGCACTTCATTCTTGGTCATCCACTCTTATTGTTTCCCTCTTGGCTTTTGTACATATTGTGTATTACCTGTCTCTTTCTACAGCTTACCCTTGTTTGTCTCAGAATTTCTAACACTTTGCGCCATTTTAGATTGCTCAACATCTTGTCCAGGTCGACAAATCCTATAAACGTAACTTTATTGTTCTTTAGTCTTGCTTCTATCACGGACAGCAACGTCGGAATTGCCGCTCTGTTGCATCTACCTTTCCAAGGCCAAATTGATAGTCATCTAACTCATCCTCAATTTTCTTTTCCATTCTCCAATATGTTATTCTTGTCAGCAATTTGGATGCATGAGATGTTAAGCAGACTGTTCGATAATTGTCGCACTTGTCAGTTCTTGCAGTCTTAGGAATTGTGTGGATGATATTTTTTCGAAAGCTAGATGGTATGTCGGCGGACTCATATATTTTACACACCAACATGAATAGTCGCTTTGTCGCCAGTTCCCCCCAATGGTTTTAGACATCCTGATGGAAAGTTATCTACCCCTTCTGCCTTATTTGATCTTAAGTCATCCAAAGCTCTTTTAAATTCTATTACTGGATCTCCTATCTCTTCCAAATCGACTTTTCTTTCTTCTTCTATCACATCAGACAAATCTTCCCTCCTCATGGAGGCTTTCAATGTACTCATTCCATATATCCACTTCCTCCTCCTTTTTTGACGGTGAAATTCCCACTGCACTCTTAATACTACCACCCTTTGCTAACAATTTCACTCAAGGTTGCTTTGACTTTCTTATGCGTTGACTCAGTCCTTCCAACAATCATTTCTTTTTCGATTTCTTCACATTTTTCAGGCAGCTATTTCGTCTTAGCTTTCCTACACATCCTGTCTATTTCATCCCTCAGTGACTAGCATTTCTGTATTCCTGAATTTCCCTGAACATTTTTGAACTTCCTTCTTTCATCATGGGTAATAAAAGAAATACTTCAGTTATTTATTTTAATTCCCATGGTTTCTTTGCAGTTACTTTCTTTGTATCTATATTTTTCTTTCCAACTTCTATTATTGTCCTTTTCAGAGATATCCATTCCTCTTGAAGTGGACTGCCTACTGGATTATTCCTTGTTGCTGTATCCATAGCCTTGCAGATCTTCAAGAGTATCTCGTCATTCCTTAGTACTTCTGTATCTGACACATTTGCGTATCGATTCTTTCTGACTTATCTCTTAACCTTCAACGTACTGTTTATCATTACTACATTGTGATATGAGTCTATATCTGCTCCTGCGTATGCCTTACAATCCACTATATCATTTCAGAATCTACTTCGGACCATGATGTAATCTAACTGTTGTTCCCCATATCACCCAGCCTTTTCCAATTATACATCCTCCTCTTGTGATTAAGAGTATTCGCTATTACTTGCCGAAATTTATTACAGGACTGAGTTAGTCTTTCTTCTCTCTCATTCCCTATCCCAACCCCATATTCTCCAGTAACCATTTCTTCCACGTTTTCTCCTACAACTGCATTCCAGTCTCCCACGAGTAATGGAGTTTCATCTCCCTTTACGTACTGTATTACCCTTTCAATACCTTCATATACTTTTTCTGTCATCTTAAGCTTCCGACGTCGGCATGTACTATCTGAACTATCGTTGTGGGTATTGGTTTGCTGTCGATTGTGATAAGCGTAACTGTATCACTGAACTGTTCACTGTAACACACTCTCTGCTCTACCTTCCTAAAGAATCCTACTCCCGTTATACTGTTTTCTGCTACTGTTGATATTACCATAACAGAAGCCCAAAATACGACAGTCCCGCCCCACAACAGAACCCGTGGATAGAGAGAGACCTGCACCGGTGCCTGGTCACCTACACAGCCTTGTACGACGATCCCCAGTCGACATTCGAAACCTGTACTCGCCGGTGAACACAAGCCCACTCCACTGATCCAGGTTCCGTTTCACGTGTCCCCTTAGGCAATTTCTTCGCATTCCAAGGTCCCAGATAGTTTTTTATTGTTGTTCGTAGTGGTCGCCTAGTGACCACATTCATCTAGTGGAACTGGCTACTTACTGACTGTGTCGACGAGCCTCCGAGTCGACACCAAACTAAGGGAGTACTTTTACAGACAGAGACTCCAGCAAAACACAAGCGGAACTGAGCCCACAGAGTTCTACCTCCATGATACAGAGGCACACAGGCAGTCATATGTGCCCCTGGATAGGACCAAAATTTCCTGCAGCTACTTCCTTAATTACCTTGGTGTCTCCCTCTTCCTGTCACTGTTATTTATGCAGCACTGCGCGGACCTGTGAAAGTCGTTTGGTTCTATTCTAATTCCTGCAAAAAAGCTGGGGAGCAAATGTAGACAAACAAAACAACGCTGCAATTTCTGTTGGTTATTGAGCTGTCGCATATTGTGCTAAAGCGTGGGAGAATGGCACTCACACAGTTAAGACGTAAGGAGCCATGTTGACTGTTAATGACATTGCTACAACAGCTCCCACTTAGGGGTTGCATGTACTGTCCAATTTTGTCCCTGCTAACCTCACAATCAAGGATGCCAAGGTGCTAATTCCTAAGACAGAGTGCTATAAGAATTCAGTCCAACTGAGTAAGGTAGCGTAGTATGGTCTTTCTTGTCACGAAAGACCAAGATTCAACCTCACCCAAATGGCACAGGAGAGACATGGCAACGTCTTGAAAACGTGGTATTATAGTGGAAGTGCTGCTCGTGACTATGGCGCCAGGGAGCAGACGGTGAGCCATGTTGTGGGGGAGCGGCCACTCCATGCCTTTGAAGGCGGTCTGCCGTGCTTGTCCAATCATAGTTCTGGCTGCATGTTTGTATGCGAATTCTTGTATTTCATCAGAAATGATCAGTTCGCCAGAATATGTTAGCAGACTCGCATACCAGCCGTAATTTACGCCAGAATTTCTGTCTGACACCTCGATTCGTCTCTAAGGGGCTGGCGACCTCTATCAATGGGAAACGTAAAAGCTGGAGAGGGGAAAGTTCAGTTTAGTTTTCACTATTCTAGTCTACAAAATACAGTCAAGTTTCTGAATATCATCTGTCACATAAGCTGACTCCATTTTATTTTGAAAGGTTGAACAACATGGAATGGAACGTGACAACGCTGCAAGCGGCTGATCTCAGGCATCATATCCTGTCCCAGTCAGCGCATGCTGTTCGACTCATCACAAGAGCCACGGTCAGCAGGATGAATTGTGAGGGGCGGCGTCGTGTTCAGTTAGTGTGGTTGGATAAACCTGGTGAGTATATTATTTGGAAGTTCGTTATTGTTAAATAAAGCGTAATGTGCTCATTTAGGTTTTCTATAAAAACTCTCGTCGAAGTTAATCAACGCATGGTGATGGAGCTGCACCACATTTGAAAATTCTGTCCTAATTAAAGTGCACAGAAATAAAAACATAAGAACTAAATAATAATCACACTGAAGAAAAGAAACAGTTGTCTAACCACAACCGATTGCATCTAACAAGAGAAGATCACCAACCTGGTCTCACATACAAAACGCTCACTTGCAAGGTGTGAGCCCCAGCTGTCTATGTCGCGCGGAGATTTGGACGATTGTACGCAGTTAAGACCTTCTCAACACATAGCTTTTCAACGCTCGTGTACCACTTGTTTCTGGCACGCTCCACTGCGTTCGCCCATTGTCGGAGCTCGAACTACTATACGGTACGGTGAGTAAGAGGTTCGCGTTTATAGTGCCGGTGAACCGACAAGCGACAGTGTGGCAACTCCAGGAGCAGTATACAGTGACGGTCAAATTGCCACGTTTAAACGTCAAAGCTCGCGACAGTTGTGACCGGTAAGCGTCGTTATATGTGGCTATTCGACTAACTCTTACACGAGGCAAAAGAAACTCTATGAGCGTTTCTTTGTGCTACTATTTGTACCTTGCGATTTAGTTGCGGCAGTCATACAGAAGACCCGTTAAATGGAGAGAATAGTTGATTGACGTTAGACTATTCTTTATGAGAGGATGGCAGTGACAATGATGACGAAACCCTTTCACCACGATCATTGTCGTCAAACAACTTCATTGGCACAACGCGACGGAGACGTAAAATCACCAACTGACTGTTTAGGAAGCTTGCTTTGAAGAAGTAATATTGTCAGATTTCACCTTGCCTTTGTAACAGAGATCTGTGTGTGTGTGTGTGTGTGTGTGTGTGTGTGTGTGTGTGTGTGTGTGTGTGTGTGTGTGCGTGCGCGCGCGTGTGTTTTATAAAAAACTGCTGCAGAATATGTCCTAAAATATTGCTAAACAGTGTTGACCATATATGCGCATGGCATTGAAATACTATCTGCTCATATTGCTTACCCGTTTTTCATGTTAAATAACATGTGTTCTAGTTGAAGAACAAAGTTTCGAAACGCATGGGGCAGACGTGACCGGCTCCACGCACGTCTTCCCACACTTGCGACATGAAGCGGGTCTGAGGGCTCTGGACGTCACCCCGCTGCACAGTAGGCCTACTCTGCTCAGATAGGGTTGATAGAAGAGACAGAGAAGATCCAACGGAGGGCAGCGCGCTTCGTTACAGGATCATTTGGTAATCACGAAAGCGTTACGGAGATGATAGATAAACTCCAGTGGAAGACTCTGCAGGAGAGACGCTCAGTAGCTCGGTACGGGCTTTTGTCGAAGTTTCGAGAACATACCTTCACTGAAGAGTCGAGCAGTATATTGCTCCCTCCTACGTATATCTCGCGAAGAGATCGTGAGGATAAAATCAGAGAGATTAGAGCCCACACAGACGCATACCGACAATCCTTCTTTCCACGAACAATACGAGACTGGAGTAGAAGGGAGAACCGATAGAGGTACTCAGGGTACCCTCCGCCACACACCGTCAGGTGGATTGCGGAGTATGGATGTAGATGTAGATGTAGATCAGGCAGCTGCAGTGAGGCGGAGCCAGTGGCAGGGAACCTGCACCTACAGAACTTTAAAAACTCTGCATTGAAAACGTCTAAAATTATTATCATAAGTATGGCCATTTATTTTAAGAGAGGGCGGGTGTTTGGTATGTAAGGTCGAGATCTCGCAAGTGTACGTTTTTCTCCTTACAAAAGAAGATCAAGTTAGTTATGTTTATGTGGAAGGTTACAAGTAATAAACATGAAGGCTGAGGACAGATTTCATTCGATGTCAGACAAGGAGAGATCATGCTGACACAGGAGTAGAGCACACCGCCTCTAGCCTCGACAAGGGCCTAAGTTGGCCGACAAAGAGAGTCCACGAGTCTCTCCAGCTGTGTCGTGTTCAGCTGACGTCACTCAACAGGTCCCGTAGAGCCGCCAGACCGCAGGGACGTTGAGACCGCCGCTGCCCACACGCTGGTCGCAGACATTTGCTGTGAGGCTGAGACCGGATGGCTTAGCGGCCATGTCGGGATGCGGCAGGACGGCTGAGTGTTCGGTCGTCCAGCCAGGAGCGTGTCCACGTGGCCTGTGAACACGGCTGCTGTCTTGGGAGCGTCCCCAGGGCACTCAGCATGAAGGTAGCGCACAGGTCCGGATTAAAAAATCACTATGCGATGTGATGCGATCTAGACTGCTCGCTCACTAAACTTCAGCACAGATCTCTGACACGTGACGTTTTAAGACTCCCGTTCATTGTCGTTGCGATACAAGTGACAATGCAGGAAGGTACAGTAACTTTTCCGAAATTTTTAGACCTTTAATGCCATACGCTGCAGAGCGTACGGGGATCCACTACACGATGCCAACCCCAGCAGAACAGACACTAAGAGTCGCAAGAAACGACAGAGCCCGTGTCCTTAGAAATAGTGTAATGTGCGTTATAAGAAGTAGCGGAATTTGGCACATTGTGTACATTTATTTACTTCTTAATGCGTTTATTCCAGCTGATAAAATTAAGGCATTAGTGCACTCTCTTATATATTACCTGACATCTCAATGGGTCAACATTACGACATGCGAAGTACACGAGCAGCTTACGGTGGTGATAATTATACTACTTCTGCTAATAACAACAACAACAACAACAATGGAGACACATAAGAACACACGTTTCTCTTGATGGGACATGCAAAACTGTTGATACACATCCCAGTGATAAAATCAACTGCTGATGTACAATTTTGCAACTGTAGCATGTTATGCTTTATATCAGAATACACATACTACAAAAATTGTAGCTCTGCATCTTCAAGTTGACTTAGATGTAAAACAGTGTAACTGTTTCAAACTGTGGATGCATTACTTTTACATGTTTGTTCGCCTTTCTTTTAACAAATTACATAATGATAAAAATATCAAAACTTCAAGTACTGCAATTACATAACATTATGGCTTCAGTACAAACAGTCATGATTGCACACGACGTTTGGCCTTGGAGCGGAGTGGAAGAGAGGGGAGTCGCTTTCTGTCTCCTTCTGTCGCTCTTTGTTTTAACTCGCAACCGTCGGTAGCTACAGAAAACTCTCGCTTCCCCACAGGAGGTATGCTTCGAAAAGGATGGAGGAACAGGAAAGTTCCATGTGAGGTTACGTCCTGGCGAGACTCTTCTTAATACTCGTACATCTGTATTTAGGGGAAGAATTGTCCGATTATCTATGTCTAGAAGTCGAAATCTATCGTTTTGTAAATCCTGCTCTTCGATTGTGTGGCACACCTAGGGCCAGACATAAGCTCAGATGTCAGCTGAATTGCGATGAAGAGTGGATTGAAGTTTAAGAGAATGGTCTGGAAGAACAAAATGCGGAAAGGAGTGGGACACTAAAGTGCAAAGCAATCACGAAATTCATTTGAATTTCTCTTGGGCTGTAGATATTACGTTGATGAATACCACATAGGCAGTTCATTTGAACAGAAATGGACACCTATGAAAAGGGCATCGTAGAAATTGGACAAACAAAGATAGATATAAGGAGCTAACGGAAAAAAAACCTTGGGAAACAGAAAAAAACACAGCAATTGATCAGCAAATCATTGGCGAAAGTGTCAACCAAGAATTATTGAAGTTGGCGTCTAGAATATACGAGAATGGCGCTATAGCATTAGATACAACCCTGAAGATATAAGCAGATACTTGCGAGGCCTACCGCACAATGAGCGTAACACCTCATGTATGGAATTTGTCGACAGGAATAATATATACAGAGGAATGGAAAAGATAATAGAGGATATTATAGATGACGATCATTTTGACTGTCACAAGGCTAATAGCACAAGAGGGCGGCACGTCTGACATTGTAACTGATGCGGGAAGCAAAACTTGGAAAATAAAATGGACACATTCATAGGCCCTGAAAGGAAAAGCATCCGGAAATGTAAAATTCTGCAAAATGTTCGGAATATTGAGAAAAATAAGAGTAAGTTGCAAAGAAAGACGGGTAATACGTACAAGAACCAAGAGGAAACAATAAGGTTGCATGACCAAGAACAAAATACTGTCCCATCTTCCTACCAAAGCGTTTGGTATGTTCCATTCTTCACCGATTCTGCTGAGAACCTCATCATTTTTTCTTTTATGAGTCCATCTAATTTTCGACATTCTTCTCTAGTACCACATCTCAAACGCTTCGATTCTCTTCCGTCCCGGTATTCCCACTGTCCATGTTTCACTTTCACAGAATACTGTGCTCAAAACTTAAGGGGTAGATTTTGGGAAAGTCACCCAGAACTGTGGGTCAGGGGAAACTTACTGTACGAGATGAGAAGGGAAGACTAATTGTTGAGGACTGCATCGGACGAGATTTGAAAACCTAAGGGCTTAAGACAAGGTGATATGCACGACAGAGATTACTGCTAAAACATTGATCACAAGTTATTAAGAGTGAGAAGGTAAGCACTTTGTACATAACAGAGGTGGGATGGGGCGGTGAAAAATAGATGGGAATGACATTGAAAGATGCAGGAAACTGAAACGGAGTGAATCAAAGAGTAGTTACAGTGATAAAAAGCTGGATGGCGAGAACCAAGGACACGTTGTAGAGTTAGTTCTCACCTACGGAGTCCTGAGATACTGGTGCCTGGGGGAGGAATCCAGATGGTGAAACAGGCGCTGGTGTCACGAATGTCACGTCGTAGACCATGCTCTGCAACAGGATATTGTGAGTTACCAGTATACACCCTCAGCCTATGCCCATTCATCCTAATTGATAATGTGATGGTAGTCATGCCTATGTAGAAGGCTAAACAGTGTTTACGCAGTAGCTGGAACATGACTTGTATCTTTTCGCAGCTGGCTCTCCCTTTGATAGAATATGTTTTGCCAGTTACAGGGCTATTATAGGAGGACACACTCTTGTTAACTCGAGATCAATGTTTTAGCAGTAACCTCTGTCTTGTATATTAACCTACCTTCCACCTTTAAGCTCCCTGGATGCGGTCCCCAACATTCCTTCTCATCTTGTACGGTAAGTCTCCTCTTACCCGCGGTTCTGGGTGACTTTCCCAAAATCTACCCCTTTTCCCCCTTTTCGTAGACCTGGCCAGTCCTTTTCCTTAACCCTTCTTCCTTCCGTTTCAACCCTTTTACCTGCAGAAGGAGCCACTGGCTCCGAAAGCTTGCCAATCACAACAGTTTCTATGTGTGTTCTGCCGCTGCTTCGTGAGTCGATTCTTTTATCTATCCTATTAAATAATTTTATCAATGATTGTTTGATTTCGTTGTTACAAAACTGACAGTTGATGTTAGTTGACTTCGTTTGGCCGTGAACATCCTCTTTGAATGTTCTTCTCTACTCTTTTATGTTCTCTTTCATTTTTCCATTATGAGTTAGTTTGTCCTTGGTTAAAATGGCTCTGAGCACTATGGGACTCAACTTCTGAGGTCGTTAGTCCCCTAGAACTTAAAACTAGTTAAACCTAACTAACCTAAGGACATCACACACATCCATGCCCGAGGCAGGATTCGAACCTGCGACCGTAGCAGTCTCGCGGTTCCAGACTGCACCGCCTAGAACCGCACGGCCACTTCAGCTGACTACTTTGTCCTCAAGGTAGCAGAATTCTTCCAGTTCGTCTTGATCCTCGTCTACAATTCTGACAAGTTGAACACTGATCTGATTTCTGCTAGACATCATTAATTTAATCTTTCTTTGGTTTAGTCTTAATTCATAGAGTCTACCCATTAGATTGTTCATTCTACTCAACATCTCCTACTGTTACCTCTGACTTCCATTGAGAACAGCAATGACATCAGCTATTCCTGTCACTGATAACCTTTCAACATGAATTTTAATTCCATTTCTGAACCCCATTTTTAATTCCGTCATTGCTTCTTCGATGTACAGATTGAATCGTAGGGGCGATTAGATGTATGTCTTTTACCTTTCCTAACCTAATCTGTTTGTTATTGGTCTTCCTACTTTATGCTCTTGTTTGATGTACAAATTGCACGTAACCCTTCTTTCCCTAGAGGTCACACCCATTTTCCTCAGAGTTTCGGAAATCCTGCAACATTTTAAATTATCGTACGATTTTTATCTAACTACAAATCCTACGGACATGCCTAGATTTTCCTTAAGCCTCGCTTTAATCATCAATCGCCAACTGAGAAGTCCTTCGCTGATGCCTTTATCTTTCCTAAAACCAAATTGATCGTCATCTAGCACTTTCTCAATCTACTTTTTCCTCTTATATACATATTCTTGTGAGCAACTTGAGTGTGAGAGCTCTTTAGGTAATTGTGCGGATGTCCTCGCACTTATGTGCCCTTGCAACATACAGAACTATGTGAACGATATTTTCAAGAGATACTGATTGTTTATCTGGAGAACCAGTTTGAATAATAATTTGGCTTCCAAATTTCTGAACAATTTTCGAAATTCCGAAGAACTGTTCCATATGCCTTCCACATGATTTGATCGCGAGCCTTCCTAACCCCCGTTTGTTTCTGTGGGCTGGAGAGGTAGGCAGGCACCTCGACGACCGCTGCTTCCCGTGACGTGTCACGAGGCCACCTGAGGACAGAGCAGCGTCGAGCTGACCGCCACAGGCAAAAGCGACTCCCGCCGCTGAACACCACAGAACGCCCTACACTATGCTGCTTGTGGTGTGGTGTCAGTGGTAGCCACAGATCTCAACCCAGGCTACATCGGTCTGCCTGTGATGGCTGGTGAACTTCTCAACACTCTGTTGTCTCCACCCCAACCCGTGGCTATACATTCTGGGAGTCGTTGCCCTACAGCCAGATGCCAGTGTAATGTGTCGGTACGATGCTCTCAAGTCCCTCATGCCGATGATTCGTTTTTTTTTTACAAAGTCATTAAGATGCACGTTCTTTGGACTTTCTCTTTTGCGATTTGCGCTGAGTAATTCCAATAGCATTAGGAACAGAACAAACATCGTGCACACACATCATTCTCCATCTTTAGCAATGTCTTTTCTGTTCTGAAAATAGGCTCGCATAAGAACGAAATGCTAAAAATCTGGCACGGGCATAAAAATAATGCAGTATTTTTCTTAAAGACGTTGTGTCTGCCATTAACTGTAACATTATTTGTTTTCACGACTACATTTTCGATCCTGTGCCCTTTATACAAGTATACAGCAATAACCGAAAGGTGAAGTGCAGATGGCATGTATAGAACGCCACTATCATCCCATACATGAGGCAGTTATATTACAAAAAATGCTAAAAACAGCACATCACTTGCATCGGGCCACTGGAGGTGTCAAAATTTACAAATCTTCTGACGTGTGTATATCTCACTGTTGTCTCTGTATGTTGAGTCTCCTAATTCCGAGTGTACATCAACTTTAGATGAGCGTAAGGATCATAGCAATGGCATCAGGTAAATTTATTGTTACTGATGTTAACATCACTAACATGAATCCCCTCTAACCACTGTTCATGATGTTTATACGACAACTGAGGCGGTTGGTGGGGAACATATTCACAAGTCATTTCTTCTTTGCCCTTAGCAGTGATTGTACATGCCACAGTAAACGTTTTATACCAGAGTATCTTAATATCGTGTTTACATTTGTTAACAAAATTTGGCATTCTGTTTACGATACAAGCATTTGGCATAAAGAAAAAAGATAAGACATTTCTTTATTGTGATAGTGCGTAATAGTACATATGGTATCCATCGTCAAAGGCTTACATTAGCTTGGCTGCTCATAAAAACATGGCAGTAATAATCATATATATATATATATATATATATATATATATATATATATATATATAATTTTACATGTGTATTCTTTGTACCACATTAACATCACAAAGGTATAAATCGCATTCACAACAACTTTCGTAGATGAATTGATCCGGTGGACAAATAAAAAGAAAAAGGAGCACAAAAAAAGAGATAAGAACATGTGATGGGATACATGTCACACATTACAGAACATTATGTGTATCATCATGTAATTGTAAAATGTACTGTTAATATGTAAGGTACTGTACCAGTACAAATGTAGTCATACATTTCCATGCTCCTTAGAAAGTTTAGGCCGAGAATGGCTTTTTCAGCTACACTTGCAAAACACCTTATTCAATTTTTTACTGAATTAATAAAATATATTACTTATGTTAAAATAAATACATCCTAAATATAAAAACGTTTATGAGTGGACATAATTCTTCCTCATTTCCATACATATCATACAACTCACGGGAAACACAGTAAAGACTACTCATATTATAAAACCAGCATAGACACGATTCTGTGCAAATCGTTACGTCCAATGCTTGTCAGTAAGTCAAAGTCAAATAGCCAAACTATACATTCTCATTTATGTTACTTTCTATTATTAGCACGTAAAACTGACTGGAATTTATCTCGAGGTCTCTTATTTCTTAAATCTGTCTTATTGTTGGGCAAGCTGTGTGGGTGATTTTTGAAATAGTTCTACATTTCCACTTCTTCAGGTATTTTGATACTTCTACCAATAGGTTAATTTTTATTACCGGATCTACGTTAGGTGATGGTACTCCTCTCTCTTTGCTTGATGTGCTCTTTAAATTTGTCGCTGGAATATGAGCTTTGTAACGTCCGGTCAAGATGTCCGTGCTGTAACTCATACGATTACTGACATTGTATATTGATCTAGTTTCAAAAGGTAAATGCTACCTGCATACGCTTTGTGGGGGCAGAAAGTGAAAGCTGTGCTTGCTACAGAAGTCTGATCCACTGGCTCGTCTCCCGTCTTGTGCAGATCTGCAGGCACAGGCGGCTGTTTTCCGGGAACGCCTCTCCAGCTACTGGCGGGACTTGGCGCAGCTGCTCTCACACGGTGCGGCGCACTTGCCACAGCTGTTGGTTCCCCTCGCATTCGAACGTATGGTAAGTGGAGTTTTTCCCTCCTCTTATAAACTGTATTATACGTACAGGCGGTGAGAAAATGACACACACCACCTGGTCAGTTCTTGGAGAGTGTTTCCGAGTTTACCTTCTTCACACTCTAGCTATCTTTGGCTCTCCAGTTCTAATACTAACCATCTGGAAAAATTCTGAACCAACCTCTACTTCTGTGAGCCTTTTGTGGCCATGATACAGGGAGGCTAAGCTCGGAATGGTTAGAGATCGAAGAAAATCGTCTGTATCTTTCTTTTCTCGTATGCGCTAGCTACTTCTCTTACAGATTCAGATAACTTTGCACCCAATCCTGCTTTACAAGCTGAAGCATGTTAGCTTCATATTTGGTGGAGAGTGGTCTAGAGTCTCAGTGTGGCATTTCAAGTCTTCATCGGCATCTTCTCTTCCTAAGAATCTCTACTCCATATGGAAGGCCTATAAAATTACTTATGCTCAACATGGAGGTTCGTCAACTTCAAATCTCGTAATGAAGCTGTATACATACCACATAATTCATACATTTCGACGCAACTGTTCAACGACTTCCCACCTTAACATTGACGTGACCATTTCCCACGACTCCATGGCCAGACGATAGCGCAGCTGACACTTGTGGCTCGACGCCATTGGTGGCCCCCTGTGCTCACCACTGCCGGCCAGCACGGCAATGCCCCAGCCGCCGCAGCCACAGAGGACGTGCGTCAATAACGAAAACCTGCAGCTGGGGTCCACCAGGTAGCGCGTGTTACGTCTGCGAGTGGCTTTGCTAAAGGCACTGTGCTACTACAGTCACAAGCGGAATATCTGGTGAATGCGTCAAGGCCAATGAAAATCTCTGTCAGACTAACCTGAAACCGGATGCTGCTTTCTGAGAGCATTCATCTTAGTCGTTAGCCTTTCTGCACGTGTCTCGTGGCCTAACTCGAACCATTATCGAGTCTGAATTCTCTGTCTGTGATTTATGAACACCACCACCAGTGATTTTCCCACTACCGAGAATAAAAGCTATGTGGTCTTAACACATACACTGGACTCGCATTTCGCGAGGACGACGGTTCAATCCCGTGTCCGGCCATTCTGATTTAGGGCACGGCCGACTTCCTTCCCCATCTTTCCCTAATCCGATGAGGCCGATGACCTTGCTGTCTGGTTTCCTTCCCCAAACAACCCAACCTTAACACATAGAATGGCCACTGCACATTATGACTGTTTGGATTCTGAAAGTAGTATACATGGAAAGCAAAAGGACGCAGTATGATCTGTGTCTTTGTGTAGCTTTTGGTGGCGTATGTAGCAACGTGCCAGTCCCTAAAGTATCGTGTGAGCCTCAATTTCGATCGTTTGAGAAGAGAATTAGGCGATACCTGTTTTAGTGAACTGAAAAGGTTCTGAGTAGATTAAATCCTTTTCCTACAAATATTACGGATGTTTGCTGGATGGTAATTTCAAAGATTGATAGTTGCGGGTTCCGCATTTAAGGATGGTTTCTGCCGACATCGTGTCATGTCCTGTCATTGCATCTTGTTTTCGTTACCATCATCTATGCATTTCACTGCAGGAAAGGCAATTTACCTGATACGTATCCAATATTTTGTAGAGTTAGTACCTCACAGCTTGCGAGAATGTTTAAAGGACTTCTTCTTTATTACATTTGCGGTGCAGCTACGCTTCGTTGATCATACACTGCACCTGCTTAGGAAAAGTGTAATTGCGAAAAGTTATTCCGTGAAACCAATGTTGTACAGATAGTTTCGATTTAAAGACACACTTTGCTTTCTGAATGAAACTTGAGTCTTCCGACAGCTGCAGCAGTCTTGAGGTATTCGTATTCGAGATAATTCCTCTCGTGGTTCTTCACTACAGCCCTGCAGAGTAGTACGGCAGGGCGTGCTGTGGCCCAGGTAAGGACGCAGCTCACGATTTTGACCCTGTGCCCCCGGTAACTGGGCTCTCACATAATACTGTGCACAAATATGTATGTATGTATGGTCAGAATAGTTCAAATGTCTCTGAGCACTATGGGACTTAACTTCTGAGGTCATCAGTCCCCTAGAACTTAGAACTACTTAAACCTAACTAACCTAAGGACATGACACACATCCATGCCAGAGGCAGGATTCGAACCTGCGACCGTAGCAGTCGCGCGGTTCCAGACTGAAGCGTTTAGAACCACTCGGCCACACCGGCCGGCATAGATTAGGTCTAGATGGCAGAAAGCGCAGTGGCGCCGTAGCAAGGACGACGGATTCAACGTTTTGGAAGGTGCCGACACAAAAGTGTGCAGCACCTTCCAATTCACTGCTCCTGCACAACGAGGGAAATTCTGCATTTTATTTTTCGTTTTCTATGCTGCTTATCGACGTACCGGTAAGAGTCGACTGCAGCCACGTGTCACCACTACAGTGTTTCTGGGTTTGACCGTGCGCCGGGCCCCCTACTGTGTGGACTCGGCCCGTGTCCCCCGCTGGCCTCCCTCGCCCTGTGTTGCTGTGAAGCCCACAGCCGGGCTGGCGGAAGTGGGAAGCGGCTCAGACCGCAAACGGGATGTTAGCTGCCCGCTGATCGATACCCGCACGCTGTCACAGCGAGGACGTGACGCACGTCTCACACACACACACACACACACACACACACGTAAACGCGTGCAGTATTCCTGGCGCACATCTGCAAAGCTCTACTTACGCAAATACGAATTGGAGGCGATAAATCGCGATCCCGTCTAGAACCGGTCGGCCATGTATGTATGTATGTAAATTTAAAAAATATTGTATTCGAAAAGGATTTATTTTTCTCTGGCTCCTGCCATCAATATAAAACTGATAAAGGAGGTATTTCATTCAAAAAATATGAAAAAGAAGAACAACTGTATTGTGAAAACAACTGAAAGCTTTTTAATTTCCATTTTTTCTCGTATTTGTTATATACGTAACAGTTTTGTTATTTCGTAATTGATTCATTACAATATACACATTCTTTTGTGAATAAGGTAATTTTTTAATTTCCAATGTCTATTAAACACTTATTAGTAACTCATAGAGAGAGAGCGAGAGAGAGAGAGAGAGAGAGAGAGAGAGAGAAGTTTTCAGTGTGTACATACAGGGTGTTTCAAAAATGACCGGTATATTTGAAACGGCAATAAAAACTAAACGAGCAGCGATAGAAATACACCGTTTGTTGCAATATGCTTGGGACAACAGTACATTTTCAGGCGGACAAACTTTCGAAATTACAGTGGTTACAATTTTCAACAACAGATGGCGCTGCAAGTGGTGTGAAAGATATAGAAGACAACGCAGTCTTTGGGTGCGCCATTCTGTACGTCGTCTTTCTGCTGTAAGCGTGTGCTGTTCACAACGTGCAAGTGTGCTGTAGACAACATGGTTTATTCCTTAGAACAGAGGATTTTTCTGGTGTTGGAATTCCACCGCCTAGAACACAGTGTTGTTGCAACAAGACGAAGTTTTCAACGGAGGTTTAATGTAACCAAAGGACCGAAAAGCGATACAATAAAGGATCTGTTTGAAAAATTTCAACGGACTGGGAACGTGACGGATGAACGTGCTGGAAAGGTAGGGCGACCGCGTACGGCAACCACAGAGGGCAACGCGCAGCTAGTGCAGCAGGTGATCCGACAGCGGCCTCGGGTTTCCGTTCGCCGTGTTGCAGCTGCGGTCCAAATGACGCCAACGTCCACGTATCGTCTCGTGCGCCAGAGTTTTCACCTCTATCCCTACAAAATTCAAATGCGGCAACCCCTCAGCGCCGCTACCATTGCTGCACGAGAGACATTCGCTAACGATATAGTGCACAGGATTGATGACGGCGATATGCATGTGGGCAGCATTTGGTTTACTGACGAAGCTTATTTTTACTTGGACGGCTTCATCAATAAACAGAACTGGCGCATATGGGGAACCGAAAAGCCCCATGTTGCAGTCCCATCGTCCCTGCATCCTCAAAAAGTACTGGTCTGGGCCGCCATTTCTTCCAAAGGAATCATTGGCCCATTTTTCAGATCCGAAGCGATTACTGCATCGCGCTATCTGGACATTCTTCGTGAATTTGTGGCGGTACAAACTGCCTTAGACGACACTGCGAACACCTCGTGGTTTATGCAAGATGGTGCCCGGCCACATCGCACGGCCGACGTCTTTAATTTCCTGAATGAATATTTCGATGATCGTGTGATTGCTTTGGGCTATCCGAAACATACAGGAGGCGGCGTGGATTGGCCTCCCTATTCGCCAGACATGAACCCCTGTGACTTCTTTCTGTGGGGACACTTGAAAGACCAGGTGTACCGCCAGAATCCAGAAACAATTGCACAGCTGAAGCAGTACATCTCATCTGCATGTGAAGCCATTCCACCAGACACGTTGTCAAAGGTTTCGGGTAATTTCATTCAGAGACTATGCCATATTATTGCTACGCATGGTGGATATGTGGAAAATATCGTACTATAGAGTTTCCCAGACCGCAGCGCCATCTGTTGTTGAAAATTGTAACTACTGTAATTTCGAAAGTTTGTCTGCCTGAAAATGTACTGTTGTCCCAAGCATATTGCAACAAATGGTGTATTTCTATCGCTGCTCGTTTAGTTTTTATTGCCGTTTCAAATATACTGGTCATTTTTGAAACACCCTGTACTTAGAACAGCAACAGCAATGGCAGCTCAAAAACAATACACACACACACACACACACACACACACACGCACGCACGCACGCACGCACGCACCATAAACATATTGTACATGTTCCACACGAAATATATACTCTGTCTCTGTCTCTCTCTCTCTCTCTCTCTCTCTCTCTCTCTCTCTCTCTCACACACACACACACACACAGACACACACACATGGACGCACGCAGTGTGCAATGAAACATTCATAATCTCAAACATACACTCAGAACTGTGACAAACAGCTCATCAAAGTATTCCACACACACCCAGTCAAATGGAATACCTTTTTACCTTTTTACTAACAAATAAACCCACCCAGACACATCAGTAAATAGTCTGGGTGCAGCAGATTTCCACACCTATGCCCCCCGATGAACCACTTGTGATCGTGATAGGACACCCCTGCTTCCAGCTGGAATTGCAGTATATACCTCAGTATATAACCTCAATCGAAATGTCTCCTGATAAGCATTTGTGGTGCAGCGCCAATGTCCTAGAGGAGGCACCTGTTGAAGTCCCTGAACGTGAAAGTCTTTCAGGCTGTGCAAATCACCGTGTCTGTCATGCAGACTTGTGGGATAGTCCAGCTCTACCTCTAGGACATATCCCTCAACAGCATCATCAGCAGCCACATATTTGATCTCTTTCCTCAGTCTGGTGATTTCCGCTTTGGACATCCATGAGAGCCCTTGAAAAGGGAGACTTTGTTGCATGGTTCGCTTTGAGAGACAGTTTACATCCAGGTAAAGGATGAAACTGAAGTCGTCAGACAACCTGTACTCCCCCTCGATTATTTGCAAGTTATTTGCCTTGGCATACCTGCGCACACATTGGCAAAGTCACTTGTGGACCGCATGTTCCAGGAAGACATGCATCTCAACGTTGGTCAAGAATTCGCTGCTGGCTTGTGTCTTTCTTAACACGGCATCCCACGAAATCTCAGCCATATGCTACAGAACTTCTCGAAGATGTTGCCGGTCAGATGTGCATTCGTGTTCATCATTTTACATGTTCTGATAAATCAGAGACGCCGAAGTCCTGCTGTTCATTCACCAAGTGCCCGTTCTTTCCATTCATTATGGAAATGCCTCTTAGTTTACTAGAGCATCCAGATATTCGTATGGGAAGACCCCTTCTCCGTCACAAGTTGAAACTCTTGAAACTCTACATCATCGAGATATGTGGCTCCCTTTGCTAAGAATATCTCCAGGACGCGTTGGTTCAGCAAATTTCTAAAGAGACGTGAGCATGAAGCGTTGTGAATCCAGGAAGTGGTGTGATCCTCTTTGAAGCGGCATGTATTTGTGAACGGTGTCACCAATGACACTGATCTCATCATCCTACTACCCAGACTCGTCAAAGTGCTGAACTAGAAAGTGGGCATCGTGCTCACTGAAATTGTGGAAAAGATGGCTGTGTGCTGTGGCAGTTGGTACTTACAGTTACACGGGTTGTCAGCTGCACTCTGGGATTCCCCGTTACATGTCAACAATCTCTACAGGGAGCTTCCTCACCTCTGTCCAGTCACAGTCCCCAGGTACAACGATCAGCTGCCTGCTTGTACAGTGCATCATTCTCCTTCATGTTGGTCATGAGTACGTTTTCACTATAAATGTTATAAACATCCCGTACAAGACTTTCAAGCTCAGTGAACAGCCATCTCGCCCTATTCCCTTGACATAAGATTTTAATTTTAGTGCACAGAACTTGATGGCTAGCCACATATCGTATGCATCATTTTGTGACAGTGATATGGGAGGCAGAGACACCACGTTCACACTGTACCACAGGAGCTAGGAGGCGCTCTAAATCGACGTAAACGACGAAGGGACAGAAGTGTTGGTGAGAGGCATTCTTAAACTTCGAGAACCGTTTATCCTTGATAAGCATTTCCACACCTATTGTATCCTGGCTCTAGCAGTCAATCAGGTGTCTTTCAAGATACATGCTCTTGGTAAACGAGACATCCATAGCAAAAATGTCTTGCACCTTTTCTGTTTTCATTTCAGAGGAACGTAGGTGGGACATGCATTTTATCCAAACGTTGTGTTGCTTATCGTCTTCAGAGATTAGCAGCAGGTCTACACTTTTTGGTTGTTTCTCGGTTAATATGGACAAGAAGAGGGGACCACCTAATTTACGGTCGACTTCTTTGTCGATGTGACACAGCGTGTTAATGTTTGTCTTATTCTTATGGCTCTCCTACATTCGGCCATAAACGAGAAGTTAGAACGCCAGTGGACATCTGGTGTTTGTTGTGTATCTGTATGCCCTGTATTTTTTGGTTAATTTCTATCACTAGTGAGAAGCAACCATGGAAATCAATTTAAATTCCTGTCGTCATGATTCTGGGCATTAGGGCATGCTTTTTGTTAGCGGTATATACTTTTGAAGAGAGATGTAACTGAACCCCACAATAAGTTGATCAAAATCTTATGAACATAAATCAAGGTAGGGTATACAGCTGAGTGTCTTACAGGACTCCCTTTCCTGCACCTCAGAAAAGTGACTCAGTATGACCGCTCTGGTACCGACTCACCCCATGACGTCACGACAGCTCTCCCCCTAACTTGGACAATGCTCTTCCCCTCAACGACACGTCGAACTCCTAATAACTCTGCACACGAGAAGGAGAAAGAGACGCAGTTGATAAGTATCTAAGGAAGGAGAAATAAAAATCCGTATTCGTATAATAATAATAATAAATTCTGAGTACTTACAAGTAAAACTGTTGTTGTGTTCATTACTGGAATACACTTCCAGCAACTCATCATCAGTGGGCATGTTTGTCATTAAGGGCATATCCAGCATGGGTACTAGAGGAGCTGCATGACGTCGGCAGGGGAATGTGTCTAAGAGGATATGAGCAAACCCAAACGAAAACACAGGTGCTAAAGAACTAGTAGCTGGTAGTTGTGTCAGAACACCGATATTCGCATTGAGCACATCTACAAACAAGAGCATCTCAAAAATAACAACAAAAAATTTAATGCTGTAGAATAAGCGATATCTGCCTCTGAACAATCGAAGTCGTCCCCCAGAGATCATCATCATCGTCATCATCATTATCAGCTGCTGGGTTCAGATCCCACAGCGAGTAACGCCAGGTCGTACCTAGAAAAGAAGGAGTAGAACCAATAAGAATCGCTTACACTACTGGCCATTAAAATTGCTACACCAAGAAGAAATGCAGATGATAAACGGGTATTCATTGGACAAATATATTATTCTAGAACTGATATGTGATTACATTTTCACGCAATTTGGGTGCATAGATCCTGAGAAATGAGTACCCAGAACAACCACCTCTGGCCGTAATAACGGCCTTGATACGTCTTCGCATTGAGTCAATCCGAGCTTAGATGCGGTAGCAGGTACAGCTGCCCATGCAGCTTCAACACGATACCACAGTCATTAAGAGTAGTGACTGGCGTATTGTGACGAGCCAGTTGCTCGGCCACCATTGACCAGACGTTCTCAATTGGTGAGAGATCTGGAGAATGTGCTGGCCGGGGCAGCAGTCGAACATTTCTGTATCCAGAAAGGCCCGTACAGGACCTGCAACATGCGCTCGTGCATTATCCTGCTGAAATGTAGGATTTCGCAGGGACCGAATGAAGGCTAGAGCCACGGGTCGTAAGACATCTGAAATGCAACGTCCACTGTTCAAAGTGCCGTCAATGCGAACAAGAGGTGACCGAGACGTGTAACCAATGGCACCCCACACCATCACGCCGGGTGATACGCCAGTGTGGCGATGACGAATACAGGCTTCGAATGTACGTTCACCGTGACGTCGCCAAACACGGATGCGACCATCATGATGCTGTAAAGAGAACCTGGATTCATCCGAAAAAAATTAAGTTTTGCCATTCGTGCACCCAGGTTCGTCATTGAGTACACCATCGCAGGCGCTGCTGTCTGTGATGCAGCGTTAAGGGTAACTGCAGTCACGGTCTCCGAGCTGATAGTCCATGCTGCTGCAAACGTCGTAGAACTGTTCGTGCAGATGATTGTTCTCTTGAAAATGTCCCCATCTGTTGACTCAGGGATCGAGACGTGGCTGCACGATCCGTTAGAGCCATGCGGGTAAGATTCTTGTCATCTCGACTGCTAGTCATATTAGGCCGTTGGGATCCAGCACGGCGTTCCGTATTACCCTCCTGAACCCACCGATTCCATATTCTGCTAACAGTCATTGGATCTCGACCTATGTCGTGATACGATAAAGCAGAATCGCGATAGGCAACAATCAGACCTTTATCAAAGTCGGAAATATGATGGTACGCATTTCTCCTCCTTACACGAGGCATCACAACAACGTTTCACCAGGCAACGCCGGTCAACTGTTTGTGTATGAGAAGTCGGTTGGAAACTTTCCTCGTGTCGGCACGTAGTAGGTGTCGCCACTGGCGCCAACATTGTGTGAATGCTCTGAAAAGGTAATCATTTGCATATCACAGCATCCTCTTCCTGTCGGTTAAATTTCGCGTCTGTAGCGCGCCATCTTCGTGGTGTAGCTATTTTAATGGCCAGTAGTGTATAAACAAAAACACTATAGAAAATACGTATACTTGCTTTCATCCTCAGCCAAGGTGACCACGATGAATGACATCACAGCGTCGTCGGTAAACAGTGACAGCAGTGCGGTGTCATCATTGTTGTCCAACGTGCGTGGCCATGACTGCAGTCACCATCGTCGTCACGCATACCGCACGAGCGCTTGACTCCGGTATCAGGGCTGGCTGGCAGTCGGAGAGAGAGCAAGACTCGGGTCGCCCTCCGCAGGGCTGTTTACAAACCCCTTCGGCCACGCAGCGTGCGCTGATCAGCAATTCAAGTCGCAATCCATCACGCTTCTTCTCTCGCCACTAACATTACTTACACATAGCGCATTGCGACAGTGCCCAGCGTGTTGGTACACATTTGAACATGCCTCTCTCAACTTGCTACTACTCTCACTACTTACCATGCGTGGACGCCAGGCAGCACAAACGGGTTTATTTCTCGTAAGAAGAAGAACTTCCACATATTAAACGAGTGGGATTGTGCTGTGACAGAAACGCACGAAATGGAATATGCTGGTTGCAAGTAGCTGCTGATCGGCTACTTTTGAGCGACACATTGCAGAAACTTGGGAAATCATCTCGACAGTTCTCCAAAAAGAGTGTAGATGTCACCTGGTAAATAAACACAGCTGACAAAAGAACTGTAAAAAATGAGCTCGGGAGTATCTAAACAAGTACAAAATTTTTATTAAGAAAGTAATATTTGCACATATCTGCAACACAAGTACATCCATTTTCATCTCCAGCACCGTACACTTGCTTAAGGTGTCGGACTGACATACAGTTGAATGATTCCAAATTCAGGATGGCAGTGTTCTTGAAGATATCCCACATTCTTGCCACCACCTCACGACCTTTGACGTGCATGACGCTCTCTCTGTGATCACAGTTTCGGAGTGACGTCAGCATATCCTCACAGGTCATTCCTGTATCGTGGCGGCTACTGCGATAGTGGAATCGAGTCAATCACCGCGATAGTGGAATCGAGTCAATCACGCTACTGTCTTCCAAGACATGCAACACTTCGTTGTTCTGAGCAGCTGGGCAGAAGTGACAACTGTGTAGAAACTTGTCGAAACACAGACTGAGTCGACGCGTGTGACAACAGCTACATCTTCAATCATCTGTAAACATGAAGCGGCCGCACTCGTCGTGGAGGCCTCGCCCGTGAGCAACAATGTTGTACCAGGAGGCGGGCAGCTTGGACCCTGGCAAGCAGGTGTTCAGCTGTATCTACAGGTGTTTCGTACACCTACATCTTGGCATCACCTCAGAGAATGAAGTCGAGCGTTGTAAGATCCAGCGATCCCATGGCCATCAGAGAAGACCCCCCTATCCTGTACTACAATGAGCGTGAGTATTCTTGAGTGTGCTTGCAAACATTAACATTAAAGTGGAATGATCTTGGATAATGCCCTAAAATACCTTGACTGAGAATCTTTGCTGTTGGCCTCCGATATGGGTGGCGTGGGTGTTGTCCTCATTCTAGATCTGCCTGTTTGGCTTTTGAAAACAACATCGCGGATGAATGAGGCCTCATCCACAAACAATACAAACTGTATGAAGTTGGACAGTACAGCGCAGTGAACGATACTGGATTGCCACAAGCAGACATAGGGCTCAAAGTCCGTTCGTCGCAGTGCTTGCACATTTCATCTGTGATTACTCATTGTGCGCTGTACAGAGCAACACACCTCACCATGAACACGACACAAGCTATCTGATGCAATGGACAGCTGACAGCAGGGTCAGTGGTGTGCTTGCGGCACAGGTTAATGCGCCACTGCGGTGCTTGAGTGCTACGAGCCGAGTTGTGCACAGTAGGTCCGTTTGGTGGTCAGGTGTCCACACTGTTTATCAGCTGCTACTGTTCGAGTGCACAACGGACACCCGAGATCTTTGCCAGAGTGTGAAGAACATCAGGCATCATTGCAATAGATGCATTCAGACTGACAGTCGTTGCTTTGAAGAATTACTATGAGCTACATTGTTGTTCGGTGGTGTATGCTGTGTATGTCCTTAACACAATAAATATGCACTTTCGAGTATTGGTTCCCTATCTCAATTTAATTTATTGTGCAATCACTGTCACCTGTTTCAGTGTGACCCAAAAGGATTGGAGACTCCACGTACAGAGAACAAGAGCAGTTCTGTCCCACTTCCCTCAGACACTCCTGACAGCACCCATGTCTGTGGTGAGCACTCACCTTCCAGAACAATATACTGGGTGATGCTAGGGTAGATAGAAGAAAGGAAAACAGAATGGGCAAGTGCGAGAGGGACTCACGCACTAAGGGTTCTGTACAAACTCCCCATCCAGGGAATCGAGATTCCCAGTGATTTTTGCCTGTTATCGAGACTCTGTAACTTTACTGGCAAGATACTGCTCCCAGCAATACCAAGATCGGTCCAGAAATTCTGCGTTATTTTGTCAGCCCAGCCCAAACAAACATGAACAAGCAAGCAGAGGACTTTAGTTTACATATGTAGGGAGAGAAGATTTAATAACACATTTCTGTTTACGTACTAAATCATGAATACAACATACATTTTATGTTCGGATGCAGTAATGTTCGTATGTTATACTTTCAACAGGTGATGAATACAATGTATGTCCAAATCGAAAACGACATTTTTATGTGATATAATTACAAGTTAACAAGTTTCAGATTTTTTGCTTTACTTGTACCGGAAAACTTAGTTGTTGCCAAATCTCACGATTCCAAGTTTCGATGAGTGAGTTTTCGATTATCAAAACACGAGACATAAACGGCCGTCCGAATCTGTTGACTGGAGTCAGTTATAAGCTTACAATTTTTACGCCGCAAAGGATCCTTATACCTTTGTATGTGATATAATTTGAACATGATACCCAGAACTGATCCAGAGAAAAAGATTCCCAACAGATGGACAGACAAATAGACAAACTGATAAAAAATAATACGAAAAGTATTTTCTAGAGTTATATAGTTACCAATTATGGATTTTAAGATTTTTTTCCTTTATTTGCACTGTGAAATCTGGCTTCTTCCTAAATGTCATGATTCTAAATCAACTGGGGGCACCTTATAGATTTTTGTGAATGATTTTTCAAGTATGAAAATATGTAATTTAAATGGCCATATCTTTATTGCAGTGACTTAGAAGCCTACAATTTGTACAACGCCAAAGGAACATAGACGTTAATACGTGACACAAATGTGAACTTCGTACCCGAAAATGGTCCAGAAAAAATGATCTTAACACTCGGACAGTCAATACATTCCTTCAAATCTGCAATATTCGAGACGTGTTGAGATACAGACGACATCGTGTTAGATGACGAGCTACAAACGCAAATTTTCGGCAAAAGCAATCAGCCAGACGACAGACAAACGCTACAACATTTTGAGTCAAACTGACATTTCGTGTGTGCACAATTAACTCAGACAATGTTTCAGATATGGAGCGGCTGATGTTTATCGTTGCGTTTGTAGAAGGTCATAACATGTGTTCAGGTTTCTCACAGCGTTGCTAAAGAGTGGGATTTTGACGTATTTGTCAACAGTGTGGCCATTCTATTTTCGAAAATCGTTCAAAAGTTTGAATAGAATCTCCTCAGAGTTCCAGCCACGCCATGTGGCTTTACACGTAGGAACTCGACGCTGCTGGCAGCTCCAGAACATTTCAGTTGGATACATCGTCAAGGGAGTATACATTCATACATTCAGACGTCTGTAATGTCAAATACCAAGAAATATCTGCACCTCTCTTATCGGATGTCACAGTTTGAGAAATGTATTTATTTAATAAAACCCCACTAGGCATCTGCTGTGCATTAATGTTTTTATGCCTGTACAAAACTGAATGTACTACAGTCATGCGCTGGCAGTAATTTCAGTGTCATGTAATAGTGCTACACGTAACTGTATACTAAGACAGGCTGCTGCTTGTGGATGTTACGAAAGTAATTTGAACTATTTTCTGTGTGTCTCAGGGTAACCACGCAAGTGATCAGCAACTCCACGGTTGGATTAAGGACATGGAACGTCTGAAAGACATGCTGCGCACGCAATTAACCGGATGGGTACAGGACTTGCAATTCTCCAGCAAACAGGTGGAGCACTACGAGGTGGAAGAAGACAAGGACGGGCCAGGGAACTTGACAATCAGGTATAAGCCAGTGTACACTCAAATGTCTGTCGTACTCACTATGGTTTATTGGAGTTTATCTCACTTTTATCCATGGAAGTATTCATTAAAGTTATAGAAAACACAGGGGTCATTTAATTCAAAATGGAGTAAAGAACTAGCACTAATAGACAGTAGTGAAGGACATGGTTACAGAAACTCGTGGTTTACAAAGTTTTTTGACTCCGCTTAGCCTTCGATTTTTTGATTCGTATTGTGTCTTAAAATGTGCCACGTATTACGTAACAGACCAGCGGAGAAAACTGACACAAAAAACGATGCTACTGCATTTACTAGAGAAAGCATTGATGGTTACAGACACTTCCGAAGTTTTCATAATTTGTGCAAACAATGATGTGGAACCTGACACGAAAAGTGAGCGTGTTCTCGTCTTATTCGGGACAAAAAAAAAAACACTTCGGGAGAAATTACGGTAATACTGTCTAGTTGCGACTCTAGTCCAGATACTGGCATCCAGTCGGCGAGGAAAAGAGGCCTCAAGTCATGTTCATCTCAATAGATGGGGGAAAAATTTAAGCAGCGATGAGGGAAGGAAGCGGATAGCCATCGTTCTTCGTAACTGTATACTAAGACAGGCTGCTGCTTGTGGATGGTGTGTTTAAATCAGTCCGTAGCATAGAGCGTAAATACTGGAGGTTGCGAGCGGGAGGAAAGCGGAATAGTCTGTCGAGTGGTTGACATATGGGGCCGTGGAATGGAGTGTTGTAGGAGATATGTTGGCACTACGGAGGGTGACCAGGTGGCCTCCTGTGTGGGAATGGGCAAGCTCCCAGCAGGCAGCCCAGGTCTTGTGGCGGTGTTGTTGGACTCTTTCAGGTGGCTTATTGTGGAATAGCTATGGTGTGTTTAAATCAGTCCGTAGCATAGAGCGTAAATACTGGAGGTTGCGAGCGGGAGGAAAGCGGAATAGTCTGTCGAGTGGTTGACATATGGGGCCGTGGAATGGAGTGTTGTAGGAGATATGTTGGCACTACGGAGGGTGACCAGGTGGCCTCCTGTGTGGGAATGGGCAAGCTCCCAGCAGGCAGCCCAGGTCTTGTGGCGGTGTTGTTGGACTCTTTCAGGTGGCTTATTGTGGAATAGCTATGGTGTGTTTAAATCAGTCCGTAGCATAGAGCGTAAATACTGGAGGTTGCGAGCGGGAGGAAAGCGGAATAGTCTGTCGAGTGGTTGACATATGGGGCCGTGGAATGGAGTGTTGTAGGAGATATGTTGGCACTACGGAGGGTGACCAGGTGGCCTCCTGTGTGGGAATGGGCAAGCTCCCAGCAGGCAGCCCAGGTCTTGTGGCGGTGTTGTTGGACTCTTTCAGGTGGCTTATTGTGGAATAGCTATGGAGGTGGAGAACATGGATTAGGATGGACAATTAGACTCAGTCGTGATTGCTATCAATTAGATGAAAGACTTCTGCAGTTGTATCTGAAGATGTCGGTAGGGGAGCTACTTTACGATGAGTGTGTCTGGGAAATGGACTAGGTCTTTTGAAACGAAGGTGATCAACCGACATCTACAGTTAAGTTCATCGTGGGAACTGATGTGGGTAAACAGCTGTGGAGAGGCAGTGGTCAGTGTGAGGAACGAAATTATGTGCTATAGGATGATGACAGAGACACAGTAGGACAGATCACGGCCAGGGTGGTAAAATACACACTCACGATAAAGTATTATTCAGGATGATTGAACATGATTTGTAGCCAACTGGAGCTGTTTTTGAGGAACGGTATTGTTACTCCACAATGTTTATTGTGTGGGGATTTTTGATTTGCTACTCCACATCTGTCATCAGAACAGTGAGTGGGTTACTGGTTCACTGTGTATAGACACATGCAGATAGTGTGACGGGATAAAACTATCGATATTGTGTCAGGCAGTGGGAATGAAGGTAACAGTGGTTGGGAAGGTGAACTGAAAATCGGAGATGGGTAGATTTCAAGACAGGGGTGCACTACACAAAGGAAGCAGCTAATCGGATAGCAGAGTACTTGTGGAGTGCACATGGGGGGTTTCAGGCTAGCCAGTAGTTTGAGGTACTCTCATGAACACTCGCCAGTTGGTACACATTTAGGGAAACCAGATAGCTTTCAGAGTAAAGTCAGTTCGACTCTGAAACTTTTATCAGCCAACTGTCGAAGTATTTGTAACATAGTTCCCAAATTTGCTCTCCTCCATGAACGCTCTCAGCCTCAAATTATTCTTGAATTGAGAGCTGGCTAAGACCCGAAGTAAAAAAAACTGAGATATTTAGCGAGTCTTGGAATGTTTATCGGAAAGACATATTCGACGCCGTAGGAGGGGAAGTGTTTATTGCAGTTGACAAAAAATATTCTCTTTACTGAAGTTGAATTTGAGTGCAATAGTGAAATTACGTGGTCGCACATAACAGGACTAGGTGAAACCATATCAGTTGTTGGATGTTTTTACCACCCACCCGACTCCGCTGGGACAGATGTGGAGCCATTCAAAGAATCAGCATTGCATAAATATCCAGATCACGCGACACTAGCTGGCGGTGACCTTAACCTACCGAGTATAGACTGGGACGTCTATGGATTCACTGCAGCTCGTGCAGACAGACAGTCTTGTGAAGGACTTTTGAACACATTTTCCGAAAACTGTGTTGAGCAGCTAGTTCGGCAGCCAGCACAAACAGGCAGGACCTTATCGATGGCGTCAGCATAGAGATGGGGATTAGTGAACATGATGTCACCATAGCGACTATGGTTACGAAAGTCAGTAAATCAGTCAAGAACGCTAGGAGAGTTGATATGCAGTTGTCAGCGTCTCACTTAGACAATAAAATACAATCATTTAATTCCAGAATTATGGTCATAGAGGAATTATGGCTAAAGTTTAAAGAGATTGTAAATCGTGATCCGGAAAAGTATGCGCCTACTAAGTGGAGTACGGGCGGAAAAGACTCATCGTGCTTTAATAACAAAATTCGGAAAATGCTGAGGAACGAAAGGCTGTTACATTCTCGGTTCAAAAGAGAACGCCCAAATGAGGACAGCAAGGTTTGTAGAGATTCGTGCGTCTGTGAAAAGATCTGTGGGCAAATCATACAACAGGTACCACAGGAGAACCGGAAAAAGTTTTGGTCCTCTGCAAAATCGTTAAGCGGATCTAACGCTTCTATTCAGTCACACGTTGACCAGTCTGCTTTGGCGCTAGAATATTCCAAAAGGAAGGCCGAAGTTAAAAATTCCTCGTTTAAGGAATCGTTCACGCAGGAGAATGGTACAAACGTGCCGTCGCTTGACCGTCGCACAGAGTCCCGTTTGGAAATCATAGTAATGAGTACCCCTGGCGTAGAGAAACAGCTGAAAATAAATAAGTGGCAATGCCTAGATGGAATGCCAGTTTGGTTTTACAAAGAGTAGTGTATGGCATTGGCCCCTTACTTAGCTTGCATTTACCGCGAATCTTGCGATCAGCTCCTTTTCTCGCATGATGCACTGAGAGCTATGGATGAAGGGCAACAGGCAGATTCCATATTTCTAGATTTCTCGAAAGCATTTGTCACGGTGTCCCATTGCGGGGTGATAACGGAAGAACGAGCATATGGAATAAGTTGAGTGACTGCAGGTTGACACACGATGACAAAATTTCTAGTTGGTGTGATGAATGGCAGGTGGCTCTTGCTGTAGACGAAAGCGGATGAGTGGCAAAAACGAACCCGCAATATCCGGATACGGCACTCCAAGTGTCCTGCTTACCACAGTCACTTCGTTGAAATATCTGGACGTAATGTTGCGAAGCGAGATGAAATTGAATAAACGTGTGAGGATTCTGGTAGGAAAGGCGAACGGTCGATTTGGGTTTATTGGGAGAGTTTTGTGAAAGTGTGGTTCGTATGTAAGGGAGACCCCATGTAGGACGCCAGAGCGACTTCTTGTTCAGCATTGCTCGAGTGTTTGGGATCTGCTCCAGGTCGGATAGAAAGAAGACATTGAAACAATTCAGGGGAGCAGGTAGATTTCTTACCGGAGTTTCGATCAGCATGCAAGTGTTACGTATATGCTTCTGGAGCTCAGCAGGGAATTGTTGGAGGGAAGAAGACACTCATTTCGAACAAAACAACTGAGAAAGTTTAGAGAATCGGCACTTGAACCTGGCTGCAGAACGATCCTAATGACGCGAGCATACATTTCTGGTAGGGACCACGAAGACAAGATACGAGGAATTACGGCTCCTAAGGAGGCATATAGACAGGCGTCTGTCCCTCGCTCTGTCAGCGAGCGGAACAGGAAAGGAAACGACTAGTTGTGGAACAGGGTACCCTCCGCCACGCACCGCACGGTGGCTTGCGGATTATGTATGTAGATGTAGATAAAAAGGACGATAGTTGAGAGGAATTATTGGTTTCATGTCCGTAAATTTAGTGAAATCATTTTTGTCTTTGTTTCATTTGAAATCGTGAGGTTTTATCTATTCTATTTCATCTGTTTGGTCTTATGACTGCATGCATGAGGGTTGTGGTGTAATAGATGGCCCCAGTTGTGTGTAGATAAGGACATTGACAGGAGTTTATGACGGCGATGACGAATCTGGATGTGGTTGGAACTTCTGGCTCCGGCAGTGGTGCGGGCGTTGGGGCGGGCCGCGGTTTGGGGCTGGCGACGGTGTTGGCGACAGAGCCAGCGGCAGAGGCTGCTGGAGAGGGAGTCGACGGTGGCGCAGGTGGCGGCGACGGTGGTGGAGCATTTGACGCAGGCAGTGGCGAAGGGGCTGCCGGACTACGGCTCTCTGTGAGTGGTGAAGCAGTGAAGACGACGACGAAGGGTGGGAGATGATCGGCGAAGAACCACTGGCAGAGTCCAGCTGAGAGCTGAGGTGCTGGCGAAGTATGGTGGGGCGTGTCAGTAAAACGGAGGATATACTTCGTACTGGAAATTTTGGGAGGACATTTTGGGGTTAACAGGAGCAAAGCGAGTCAGAGAATATACTCCAGCCGAGAATGTGCTCATCGCGAGTAAAAGGGTGAGGGATGTTGCTCAAAACAGAGAACGTTCTCCGATTTCGTGTTAACAAAACTAGAGGAGCTTCTCACAACCGGAAAATATTGAAACGAGATCTGTAGCACTCTTCGGGCTGAGGGGCCACAGCGGCAGTGGTGCAGCTTAGGTACCGCCCTCCTAGTCCAGGCAGCGCACCATTTCGTGTCTCTTCTGTAGTTCACGTATCGCCATTTACAGTCGGTCATTTCTAAATTCCGTCAATCCACTTCGTTACTGGACTCGCATGGTACCTTCAGTAATGGCTCCAGCACTACAGGCCAAAGCCGCCTATAGCACACAGACCGCTGCCTCTGCACGCAAATTGTCGACGATTGACTTCCGTCGCAGCGGTCTGCCCCGCTTGTCGACACTCCAGCTCCATGTGGCGAGCATTTATTTCGTCCTCTGTTGATTTGCCAATTTGTGTGCAACGCACTTGCTCCTAAACTGAATATGGCAGTCAGTGTTGTATCATTATAGCTGTGTAGTACATTCGCAACTGTCCAGAAGTTTCGAGATTTTCTTTAGAGCTTGTTTCAGTGGATATTGTTTGTTCACTACCTTGCTGCATTTAAATCCGTTCTTTCGTTGCCTTATGGAATGAACGGCTCCATTACGTTAAAACAGCCCTTTCCCGAAATTCTTCCACAACCAAATCTCCGTATAATGTTTATTCAGATCATTGTCAGTATGCACGTACATCCTGCATCTGGGGCGTAGAAATGATGATTTTCATCACGGCACAGGTTCTGAGTCCCAGCTTGTCAGTGTAGCAGGTGTGGTACTGTAACTCCAAGCAGATAAGCGTGCTGGTGTACGTGGCGTGGAAATGATTTGCGAGCCTTAGCACCATGGCACCACATGTCTTATGGGAGGGACAGCTTTCCGGTCAAACTGGAGACCCAGACATGACACGGAACTCATTATGATGCAGCTTCATGCTTTAATTGGCAATGACGTTGTCAATTAAAAGTGATAACCAAGGACCATACTACAAGGAGTACAGGGAGTACTGATTGTTCTGCATTGTATCTGGCAGTATGGAAACTTTCCATCGTCGATGGGCTATAGGGAATGTAGTCGTAGATTAATCAGGAAAAAATTGTCTCATACCCGATTCTGAGGGCTCCATTCTCATCATAATATGTACCTGACACATATGCATCGAATCGATGTACCGAACACTGACCTTAGGACAGAGTTTTACGGCCAACAATTTCTGTATGATAATTTTCGCTGCCAAACTAGACACCCGCACCAACCAATCACGAAGCGAGACGGAGCGAATGCTTCAGAGCCAAGTAAACAAACATTTTTATGCAATAGTGAAGCGTCATTTTGTCAAGTTTTACGTCAGCAGACATGTACTTCTGCACGTCAAGCATAGCAGTGTGAGATGGTGGGATGCACACTGCCGGATGTAAGCGGAAACATTGTAAAAATGCCACAGCTGATAGGGGTATAATGAGTAAAACGAAAGACCTATTGTGAAATAAAAACACATGTTTGGTATTTGCAAAGACGGATTTGAAATAGTGTAAGTCATCGTATCGCGCTGTCCTTAGCCGTTGGATTGGCTGAAAGGGACTGAATAAGTGGACCTGCTTGACGGTACATTCACGTTTGTCCATAGAGCTCTTCTTCCTGTTGGAGTTCCGCTTTCAGCTGTCATACAGTCTTTACGGAAAATTATCGCAGATGCCACATCACCTAAAGCAGATAGGAAACTCCCTGGCAGGTCAGAGCCGTGTGTCGGATCCCCGACGTTTCAAGTGACTGCACTCTCCACTGCAGAGTGAGGATTCGCCCAGGAAGCAACTCCCGAGGCCTCTGGTCACTGCAGTGCCCATCCTTCCGGGAGCGCTGGTCCCGCCAGCCGTGCAGGGGAGCTTCTGTGACGGCTGGAAGGCAGCGGCTGAGCTACTGGCGGAAGTAAGGCTGTGACGGCGGCTCTCGGTTCCTGCCTGCCCAGCTCTAAGTCTATTTTTTTAAGGACGTCATATTCGCCATTGACTTTAGAAATTGTTTTACAATTGCAGTTTCGACCTTATGAGCCATTTTCAAGTGGTAATGTGGAAGATTTTGCTTCAGCTAATGACAGACATGTCTACATGTCAGCGTCTAAAATCATCTATAACAAATTCGAACAAGTCATTCATATCCTTAACATAAATATCACATGTTCACTCTCTTGCAATGCATACGAAATTCTTCTTTAAAGAAAAGAGGTGTTCTGCAGGAAGCGCTGGAGTTCTGCTGTTTGATGTGCCTCAAACCAGTTAAAACGATATAGCAGCACAGAACGGACTGGATGATCTGCAAGAAATAGTTATAATCGGTGTCTCACTGAAGTGCTCCGAAATCTAAAGATGAAATCTCGATGCGCTGAAATGCTAAGAAGACCAACGGATTTGCGATTGTTTGCTGTGTTACTATGCATCCTTTAAAGAATGAAAAAGTTCCAGGTTTGTGTCCCAGTCTGGCACACAGTACTCATCTGCCAGGAAGTTTCTAATGCACTGCTGAGTGGAAATCCGTTCTGGATACTTTTAGCCGCGCGGGATTAGCCGAGCGGTCTCAGGCGCTGCAGTCATGGGGTGCGCGGCTGGTCCCGGCGGAGGTGCGAGCCTTCCCTCGGGCATGGGTGTGTGTGTGTGTGTGTGTGTGTGTGTGTGTGTGTGTCCTTAGGATAATGTAGATTAAGTAGTGTGTAAGCTTAGGGACTGATGACCCTAGCAGCTAAGTCCCGTAAGATTTCACACACATTTTTGGATACTTGTACGTTCTTGCATAAAGTATACATGCTAGGTTTTCAACTTTTAACCTGGCAGCTTGTGTGCTACAGGCGGCCGCTGTTGAGTGAACGCCTGCTGCGCTATCAGCCGTGGAGCCCCTCCTTTGACGACGACTTCAGTGCGCTGTGCAAGGAGCGGCAGCCAGAGGCGTCGCAAATGTTCAGCCTCGCTCACGAACTGTACGCCTTCCACCGTTTCTACTGGTACCGTACAGCTGAGCGCATCGATTCATCCTACGGAGATGATGTCAAGATTGTAGGTAAGTTTAATACTGGGACCCGGCCACTTCACGGTTATGCGCTGACAACTGTTCAGTTGTTCGAGGAATGAGATTTTCTGATTTGTAGTTTTAGATATTGCGTGATTTTCCACGCCACGCAAGATAATCTCTGGTGCTCTTTCCAAAGCCAGTTTTTAGATTCCTCGGCAACTCTCCGTCTGGATCTATGACAAGCTAACTACTTCATTTCGATATATTATTGACTTCTTCATTATGCAGGGACTAAAAAAAGACTACGTACACAAAATTTTGGATTGTTTAGAGGAGATTAAAAAGAACAAATTTTATGTGAGACAGATGTCGCAGGTGTACCCTCCACCTGCTCGTGGCCCATGAAGGTTTCGACTCCAGCGATGTACAGAGGCTGTGTGATGTTTTAGAGACGTTACTCAAGTGCCAGCTGGGTGCTAATGGTTGTGTAACACACTCGAAACAAGTGGGTGTCTCACAAATAATGTTTGCAGCCTCAGCCTAACAGGCAACCACCTCACCTCGTGTGTCCGCCAGTGTCTGGTACACTGAACAACTCGTCTCCCTCCCGTAGGAGGCCCGCAACACCTCTAAAACAGGGCCCATCCCACAGCACTTTGAACTCTGTCTCTGAACGCCAGTGCAGATAAGACCTTCATACGTGTGCGACACGTGCCTCATATAAAAATGTGTTCCTTCTTATCTTCTATAAACGCTCTAAACTTCTGTACATGTAGTTTTTTTTCAGACCTGGTCTAAGGCTTTTTAAAAATGGCGAATGGTTTCTGCAACATAACGGCTACAGACAAGCTAATGTTTTGTCAATACTGTAACTGGTGTGGTGTTCTACATTTCTCATCTATGATCCTGGCATGATACTGTTCGTATTTACTAATTTTCTTTGACGAATAATATTTCCATTTGTAACTGAACACTTAATTGTACGAAATACACTGTTAATATTATCCTTAGAAGTTTTAATACTATGAACTGTAGTAGGACTGAGGAAACACTGCATTTTCAGCTATCGCACCTCTCTGCTAAACAACTCTATTTGTTCAAATCAGTATATTCTTTAAATTTATTATTTTGTTCTCGTTGCTGGATCATCTATCGATCATCTATCTATCGTGCACCAGACATGAAACGAGTTGTAATCGTTTAATTCTTTCTTTGTACCTCCATGATAGCTACTTGTTCGGTAGGGAGTAACTCCATTTAAATGAGAGGAAAGTAGGACAGTGGGCTTGTGCTCTCTCAGCGGAAAAATTATTTATGCCTGCCGTTATCAATCTTGACCGCTTCAGGCAATCGAACTTGCAGGGTTTTCATTGGTAGTAAGCCGACTAATTAAGAAACTAAGGTGGTCGCAAAGGGTTACAACAGATAAGGAAGTAAGTTATCATAAGAATATCCGTATACTAGAACCAGGAACTGTAATACTGAGAAGAAAGGCCTTTCCAAAATTTCGGCTGTCGCCGATAATTTACTGCAGACACTCATACAAATAATACTGGCACATAAAAGGAAATACGCATTGTTAGCAAGTTACTAAACAAGCAGACTCTTACCCATCTGTTGCCAGACTGAGCTGCACTCTGCAGCATGTCTGTAATTATGATTGTAACTGTTATGGACACCGAGAACAAACGTGTGAGCTTTAGTTGATGTTTCAATTCCTCAAGAGTGGCGACAAGATATTAAAGAATGCGCAGCGACAAGACCTTACAGAGTTGTGGACCACTAGCCGTTTGTCTGGAAGCTAAATTTAAGCCCGACATTAAAGATATCTTCAGGCGCTGGGCGGTGTGGCCGTACGGTTCTAGGCGCTTCAGTCTGGAACTGCGTGACCTCTACGGTCGCAGGTTCGAATCCTGCCTGGGGCATGGATGTGTGTGATGTCCTTAGGTTAGTTAGGTTTAATTAGTTCTAACTTCTAGGGGACTGATGACCCCATCGTGCTCAGAGCCATTTTATCTTCAGGGGAAAGTTGTCGTGATAATCCGTAGAGATCGGAGAGGTTGTGGCAGTTCGGTCGAGATAAGGGGGGGGGGGGGGGAGGGGGAGAGAAAGAAGAAACCGGTGCGAACCTCTTCTGAGCACGTGGCGATGTTCTAAATTGTTCGCACCATCCAGCAGGCTGCTGCAACGCCCCTGTCTGAAAGAGTTGCCCTCGCCGCTATTAAAACCGTGGCGCTTCTCTGCCGGCTTCTTCACGCATCACTGTCCAGCAGAACTAGATGCTTGCCCACAACAGACCAACGTATCAGGAACTGAGCCCTGATCTGTTGTCGCTGCCATTGTGCAAAATCACCTAAATCGCAAATCCAAGCCTACACATCTCACAAATACTTCCTGTGTGACGACTATGTGACCCAGTATCGCAGAACCACCTGGCCTATCCCAGTTACAAACACGACCACCCATCAGCAGGACGAAAAACTAGTCCAAGTTGCAAATTTTTATTTTTTATTCATTCGATGACTTGATTCGGACCGAGACCCATTTTCAAATCACCATAACATAGTCGAAAATGGTATTTCCGAAGATGTCAATAACGTGCAATGAATATTTACAGCGCATACAGATAACTCATCGAAAGAACAAAACCTTGGAACGGTTTTTCGTTCACTGATTACCAGAAGCTGCTGACCCAAACTACTGCAGCATATTGGAAGTTTGGGAAACCACCCATATTAACTGTGCCCAAATATACAATCCTTGCACAACTGCATCATCTACACAGCCTCAACTCGAATGATCTAATAAATATAAAGTAAACGCATTATTCACGACACTAAACCTACATTTCGCACCCCAACAACTACATGCACTGCACCCTCACCATGAAAGATATTGAGTTCAGATCCACAGTTTTCCACACCGTCAGTCGAGCTCACCGTCATCATCTCAACAGATTCCTGTTTCGCATCCCTAACATGAAAGACATCCAGTTCAGAACCACTGTTTTCCACAACATTCACTCTCTTTCAACGTCCACATATCGTCCAACAGATGACGATAACAGCCACAGCCACCTTCCATTTATCATCCAAGTGACCTATTCCAAAAAGCAATCCAACTTTACCTTCAGCCACACCAAAACATCAGCTTAAAACCTATACCTAACCTTGTTTCGCCACATAAAACATCAAGACAAAGCAGCAGCATAGCGTTCCATCCATATGTCTGTTCCCTCACCTCCAACGAGATCTTCATCACTCACATGTTATCTCAATGCTACAACTATGCTTTAATGAAAATTGTTACAGTCTCGTAACACAGTCCCAGTCACTCTACACTCTACAAAGCACAGATAATTGCTACAACATAGAATCAGACGGTATTGCCAATGGGTGCTTTTGAGATATTCTGGTACCAGCACCTCATTCTGCAGATCAGAAACCCTGGGATTGGCGATACACATGAACAAAAACACTGCCACATTTTCCATAAACTGAACAATCTATTGAAAAAGGATTCATTCTCCTCTCCTCCATAACAACCACACGTTACCAAACAACCTCAACAAGCCAGACTCAGTGCTTCATATCTTAAAGATATGCTCACTGTATCTAATGACTGCTCGACAATTCGGTACATACAATGTCACACAAATACGACCACCATATCTCTTGGTCCCAGTTTAAAATACCTGTCTATAACGCCACAATACGAATTAAATATAGCATTTACAACACAAGACTATAAAGCCACACATTTTGTGAGCGTGTGGGTTGGTGCTATTCTGTCATTCTGCGCAACAGATTAATCTGAGATGTACCCTTTACCCTTTGGCCCCTGCAAGATGAAATTTCCACCCCCACACTACTACAGAAGTCAGACGGACAGTCTTAACGTTCTAAAGAGAAATGCCTGAAAAACTTTCAGCAATAAGTACCTTCTGGAGTCGTCCGCTGTAAGGAAATGACACAAAAATTCACAAAATTTCTTATGTAACTAGTGGGATACTTGGGTACTGGAGTAGTGCTAGTTAGTGTAAGAAAAACATGAAAGTAACGAAAATTATTATTTATTTTGCAAAAATTCTGAGAAATCACAATAGCACTTTTAGTTATGAATTGAACACGTTATTTGCGGGTTCTTTTCAGAATGTGAAGTTACCTCTTAAGGAAGTTTAAGATTGTTATTGACTTGGCAGAATGGCTGAGAGCCGCACCTACTCGACTTGAATATTTATCGGTTAGAATGTTGCTAGGTACAGTCGAGGCTGTCACGTGTGATATGCAGTGAAGGGCAATGTTGTGGAGGAAATGTGGGGGTCGCAAGAGCTGTAGCTGTGATGACTGCTGTCTGCGCCGCTCGCTGCCGACAAATAAGATAACTCTCGTTCTATCTGGATTGACCTTCGCCAATCAAACTCTCCCTACGCCTTGATGAAGTCATGGACTCCTATTCGCCCCTAGTTTATTGGCATGGTACACCAGTCAGATAACCAGTCCACCGCGATGCCACTCAGAAATTCGCTCGCAGGCATTTAACTATTACTCAGTCCGTTCACACCGCACGATAAGTGTGGCGGCCAACACAGTGAACAACGCTTAATCGCAAGGACTCAATATACAGTTGCACTTCGATTCGCTCTCGACAGAGGTGCTCTCCCAGTGAAGTACTGAGGAGAGACTTGCTCCTCGCTCTTTGAGTACATGTACGAGCGCGCACGCTCTCGTTACGTGTTCTCGCTCCAAGAGCGACAACGGAACGGCCCCTCTGCACGCCAGACGTGAATGGGTATATCTTTCGATCTCTTCCATTACTCCTTCAGCTCAAGGCGTCAGAAATATCGTCTGCCAGTCAGCATTGCTCTTCTAAAACGGGAGAATGATGTTTTGTTTAAGGTGACCAATCCGGAAATCTGTAGTATCGGTGTTTGACGTTTGCTGTCTCCCTGTGAAAATCTCTGAAACTGCGTTGTATGTGTAAAGAATGCGTAGGCTAACCGCTCCCACACAATGTAGCGGAATTTGCTTTTAAGCCGAACATGGGGTCGTCCTTTCACTCGGGCTAACGCTGTCTGCTCTACAGGCGGTCACTGGCCGACGTAGATAGCTTGTGACCGGCCTCCTGGGGTGCAGTTGCCTCTCTCCAGCTAAAAGCTGCTGTGACCGTCGTGTCTGGAATGTATGTGTGGACGCCAGCATCGAGTATTTCAACCACGGTGCGCACTTGCGATTTATTAGTTATCTGCGTATCGTTTACATGAATTCATACAATACTGACTTTATCTTATCGAGTTTGGGCTCGAATGAAGCGTCTTGATGTGCAGAATATGATTGTGAGGGCGGAATATGTAAGCAATGAGGGAGACCACGACGTCTTACAATTCCAGGAAATTCTTATTAGAGGCTGCTCATGACTCAATTACTTTCGACCTTCTCAAAAAAAAAAAAAAAAAAAAAAAAAAAAAAAAAAAAAAAACCTCTTATTTCCAACTAGCTCTAGTCAAGTTGTGTGATATCATACTGTACGCAAGTTTGTATCCCGCGGCTCACCTATGATTTAAGGGTAGTGTCTTTGTATACTAATCAAAACGTCATGGAACCCAGGCTCGAACCTCACTACTGCTTAAATTTAGAATAAAAATCATCAGTAATAATGGATGGGCGGATAGAGCTTCAAGGCACTTTTTTCCACTGCTCCTAAAACCCTGAAGAGTCAGCAGTGCTCAAAGGCATCAGAATGCAGAAGGTAATCGGAACCACTGGTGTCTGTCCACAGGACATGTGGCCTGATATTGAAAAGTGGTATGATGACTCCTCCATTAACGAAATATACCGCAATAGTCGCACATTCGGATCTGTGGGAGGAAACTGGCAAGTGCCAGGTGTCCCAATGAATTATGTTTACTGTTTAGCTCCTTGCCTGGCACACCATGCTTCTTTTGTCACTGTAAATCTTACTCAACAGCATATCTCCATCTGCCTCGATAACTTCACCTCTTGGTGTAGCCTCTGCTACAACAAAAACACTTTTGTTAAAAACCCAAGGAATTATTACAATAAATACCACCAATCATTTCTCTCTCCCTAACTTCCACCATGGCAGACATAAACATGACTGTGTGGTGGTACTCTCTTCAAAGGTGAGCTGATTCGAATCCAGTGATGGAAGAAATTTGCATTGCTTGTATTTCCCCAGTAATGGGAGGGGGAATTGGAGCATAAAGTTTCTCATCACCAGACCTCGTGTCAGTGTTTACATTACCTCTCCTCAGTGTATCATGATACACTGATGCCTGTGACACTGTTGAGGGTGACACATGTGGTGTCGACGATACTCGCCTGCAGCAAATCGTCAATCGACCACCGCAGAGATGCTGTACACGTAAGCAGCATCGCCACCGCCTATGAGAAAGAAGCAGTAAGCCACTCCTCCTGTAGCTTCGAGGCGCCACACACGACAAGTATTTCCAGCTCTGCCAGTGCCTGGTACGAGTTCTGCCAGAGTCCAGCCTGAGTTCTGTTCTGTCTACGAGGGTATCAACAGTTCCATGACGACTGCAGGGAAGCGACGAATTTCTGCCTTCAGAGTGCAGTGTCGGCGTAACGTCACTCAGTCAAGCCTAGGCCAAGCATGCACGTACAGAGAGTTGAGGGCCAACAACAGACACATATTTGGCACAGTTGTAGTAAACGTTCAGTGCTCATCATCTGCAGACTTGCACTGTAATGCCGCTCAGTGTTTTCAGCAGCTCCTGCGTATTTGAACCCCAATTAATACCACACGTGCTCCCGCAGTCACAGCCCCGAGGAGTTAAAAATAAGTTTATCGCTTTCCAAACAACAAGGCGTTCTTTTCATTGACTGTTTCATTTATGTACTTGTAAATTTATTAAAACCATGACACAACAACATGTGTGTCAGATGTGGATGTTAAGCTCTTAACGCATCCATTACAGTCATGTACACTCAACAGATAACTTCGAGTCGCAGTTCTCTCACAATGCAAGGACAGTGCCCAATTACGTGGAGGAAGATAAGCGCTTGCAGTAAGGCGGTGGACCTGCTGCTCCATTTCTCTCTGCTGACATGGGCAGAGGACTCTCACTTTCTCATATCTCGGAATAATCACGGAACACCAGTCTACAACAAACTCAAATTAAGAAAACAGCAAACTCGACAATGTGGGAATTCCATCATCCAGCCATCCTCTGTACTTGGAAAAAAACCACTGAACGAGGCGATGCTGTGGTAAGCTGGTGGCTACAAACTTGATTTTCGACTAAATTTAGTTTCTCTGCGATGTCCCTACTCAGCGTAGGGTGAATGACACGACGGTTCCTATGGATGGACGCAGCTGTCCTGCTTCCCCGTTCTTCCCAATTCTGGGTTACGCTCTAATAGCTGTTTCACCAACAGGACGTTAACCCCCCATCTTGTTTCTTCCTTCGTCTTTCCAAAAGCCTTAGTGGCCCCAGTGTTACTTTCGCCAATATAGCTTGGATCTCAGCACTCTCAAAAATTTACCATTCCTTACAGTCTTAGAACACCTTGCTTTCTGTACCATATTTGCAGTCGCAGACGCAACCTCTGCCAGCTGATTACATTGCCCTCTCTTCTGAGGTTCCTCAGACTTTGTCACAAATTGCAAACGTTCCATCAACGTGGGAAACAAAAACAATTTTTCTCGCCTATGCTCTGGATACCTGGGCTTCTGGTGCGCCCTCCACTTGCCACCCTTCTGTATCCTATTCGAGCGGAACTTCAGCTGGCTGGTTCTTCCTGTTCCGGAATAGTATGTAGACACTTACTCCTCCAACCAGCTATAATCCTAGCGTCTACGCCTCTTCAATATGTAGATGATCCCGCTTCCAGCCTCCTGACCACTGTCATCCCTCCCTCACACCTCTCTCTACCCACATCAACTTGTCAATCATACTTCCCAGCCCACTCCAACACCTTGAATACATACACCCTTTCTGGCCGGCACCTGCATCATACTGTATTAATCTCGTAGTAGTTATTGGGAACTGACTGCCAGTGACTTGCCAGAAGCAAGAGCCTTATCTTCCCCATAGCACCATCATCAACTTCAATGTACATGTGTTTATGTAGAGACGCTATGGCTTTTATTTTTTTGAAACCTATCATTTTATTCATTCTCCCCAAAAAGCAGCAAAGTGTCCGAACCTTGCGCACCACACGATAATGTGGTGGGAGTGGAATGAATAACAAAGAAAATGGAGTGTTTACGACAAAGTCGTGCATTCGGCTTTTCACAGACTGTGCCTGTGTATAAGAATCTTTCAGAACTTATTCGTCTTACTGGGTATACATTTGCGCTCAACACGCCAATGAGGTATACATTGGATGACGTGTAGCATATCAGTATCACTCTCCTTTGATTTGTACTCTGAACAGGAATAGTGCTCGAGGACAACGACCATCAGGACTTCTCAGAATGCAGTAGGTAAAGCCGTCATCAAGCTGAAGCCTGGTTTGTTCACCATAGTGCTTCGTCAGCCATTGTCCTACTGCAGGTTGTGGTCACTCGCCGTCTTCCTACTTTTGAACTAACTTACCCAGTTAATAATTGTGGGACACAGTTAATTATTGGGTCTCCGAACAATTCTACAGTTCCAACATTTTCGATTTCCATAAATCAATGTCAGAGGTGAAACAAGAGATAAGTGACAGAAGGAATCTCGGGAGCAATGCCTGAATCCCAAATCTCTGGAGTTGTAATCCCACATTCATCCACTCAGCAGCTGAGGCATATATGTCCCAATTGCATTTATTGCTGCATCATTATCATTACACAAGGTACGAATGAGACAAAGTAATTACATTTTTTGCGTGTTTTTGAATGTATGCAAACAGAGTATTAACAGTAAATCGTTCATTGTGGTAAAGGAACTCCCAAAATCGTCAGTTAATGTATTTTAATGTGCTTTTTCTCGACAATCTCGTGCTAACGAAACAAACTGGTGACAAATATGCTCCATCGCTTTTTTTTACGCTGCGTGATGGGGTCACTAAGTTCACGGAGGAAAGTGAAATATCACAAAGACGAGAATTCAGCCTGCATCCTATTTCTTTGTACAGGACGCCTATGGAGTTATGTCAAAAGAGTATATTCTATATGGAGGTAGTTAGATATAAAAAAAATACGTATCCAACGGATCAGTGTATGGACGATCACACCTTCCTCAGATATCTATGTGTCTCGCTGTCCCCCTTGCTTTATTGCGGATCGTTCTAGTAATTCTGCTTAGAAAGACTTCTTCAACACTTGTGTCAATTTTCCATTAATCTTTCAACGTTGAGCCACATGAGGCTTTATTATTCTTCATATTCAGTTATTTGCGTGGTAAGATCAAAAGTTTGTCATGACGATTTCAAAAGGTTGTTGAGGTGGTAATGTTGGGATTTCGTGGTAACCACTTTAATGTGGCTTTAAATGCTGCAGAACCAAATAATCTGAGAATAAGTTGTTCATTAAGAAACCCACACATCTGAACAACAAAACGAGACTCAACCTCCTTGCTTCTACAACCACACAAGATCCGTGATTGCCTTGTCATGGAGCTGAGATACTGAAAACTTCTGTTGTACAGAGAAATGGAAGTTCCCATTCATGTAAGCTTCGAACGAATGTGGTCCTAACAGGTATTCTGATCACACAATGGCCCACATAAGGTGAGGTAGGTTCCTTTCCAACTCTTGGTAATATGGGTACTTTCCTTAGACAAGAAAACAATTTTTTCCTGATCAAACAGTGGTATATGGCACATTTATAGGTAAACAACACTCTTGAGCGAGACATGGCAGAAGTCACCACAACAAAGTACGGTAGGTTACAAATCGTTGCTCCACACCATTGTCAGATAATTCAGTAACAAACATGGGCCTAAATCCTTTCGTATTCATATTTTTTCAGTGTGGTCGTGCATTGTTGAAGAAGATGCTTGAAGTCCAACTACTCTTTTGCAAATGATTTTCATTCGAGACTGCTCATCTGATTAAGAGTGGGTGACACACGTTTCCTGTCACTTTTTATTGCTTCCAATACGTGGCCTGTCTTTGAGACAGCCTGAAAATACAGGACATTTATCTCAATCAGGCATGGCTACTTTACGAGGGGGACTGAGGCAAATGGTCTCATCATGCGTTACATAGTTTTTCCTATCTGCGGACGTTCATGAACCCACGAATCCTCCACTAATCCCTCCTTTACAAGATGGATTCGGAACTCAAAGACTGCAGTGCTGAAACAAAAATATAATTCTGATAACGTTGTTTTTTTCCATGTAGGACTATCAATAAAACCTATTTACTTCCTTATTTTTACTATGTCAAGAGCGATACAGGGACTTCTTGGACACCCTGTAGATGAAATAGACGTGCATAGTAACATGATATCTGTCTTTGTTAATACTATTACTTTGTGTTGACATGCCGCCTTACATAGTTCTGGGTAACTGAACCAGGGTAATGCGGGTAAACGACGCCCAGGCTCGTCATCCAGAGAAGACTTTGGATTCAGCTGCCTGCAGTATACGGGCACCACCTACTTGCTGTCGTTTTCTTGCAGACGAGGAGTGGCAGCTGGAGGACAGAAGCCACGCTACGCTCTCCGTGGACACTGACTGCGTGCAGCTGTTGGTGAACGCCCTGGACCACCCCACCTGTCCGCTGGAAGACCTGCCACTGGAAGCCGTGAAGCAGCGCGAGCAGTGCCGCGAGCAGCTGTGGGACGACGTGGTGCAGAGGTCGCCCCACATACCCGTCACCAGCTACCTGGCCTACACGCAGAGGGCGAACATCAACCTCTGTCTGCTGGCCTGGATGGCGGTCAACTCGTACGGCATTTGTCAGGACGTCCCGTTTAGTCTGATACAGTCCGTGCACGATGCTCGCTGCTACTTCGATAGTCCTGATGATCAATCATGTCTGCAGTCGAACGCTACAGAAGCAATCTGCTCTGTTTCCAGAGCTATTCTGTTGCTAAAGTGTCGCGACTTTTCCTCCATTAAGACTTCCCATAATTGTACGTTCACTACGTTGGGATCTCTATGGGTCTATAGTAGGAGTAGTATACTGGATCAAAAGCTAACAGAACAAACACTGAACTACAAAAACAGTTTAACCAACGCCACCTTGAAATACAAGGATTTCAAAATTGACAGCTTGAAGCCTTTAGAAATCTCATTTATACTGATAAATATCATTTTCCGTTTTTCGACTGCCGGAGTATACATGTACCTTCCCCAGTTGCGCAACTTGCCTGGAAAGATACTCTTGTCCTTTCAGATCACGTGCATAACCCAGATCCTGTGTTCTGAGGTCGTGTATCGTATGGCAGGCGTCCCTGACTTACCAACAGCAGTGCTGATAGACAGCGCCCTCACACTTCTCAGCTGTTTCTGGCTGAACTCATTCTGCTACCACATGTATGCTTGTGTTCGCCATCTCAGGCTTCCTGACCAGCTACTACCTGCTGAAGTAAGCCAGTTATTCCGTCGTGAGGTGCTGTGTGTGCTTATACCGTGGAGTATAGTATGTGTGGCAGCTGTTGCTTTGGAAAAGACGAGTAAATATCACCTGATCCACAGTCGTATAGTAGTCCTTGCAGGGATTTCAGTGTCTGTGGGATTCAATTTCGTTTGTCTCGGACTGCTTGGATACATGTACCTACGTAATCGGTGCTCCATGCGGCAACTCGAAATTGTTGATAACAAGAAATTTGCCTCAAAGAAGGAATGTCTTTTTATGTCAGTTAAGGCCATTATAATAAGTGGAACAGGAATTATTATTAGAATTGGGTTCCACCAGGCTCAGGGAATAGCGCAGTTAGTGTACTATATGCATCTAGTTACGATGGTGCAAGGACCAGTGCTCTTCGTCTGTTTCGTTTGCAATGGAACGACGCTCCCCATACTGAAGAACAGGATACTTCTTTGGTGGAACCCAACCAACATCCCTGCAGGTCTAGAGCTGTGTTCGGCAGCCGAGAGGAATCTGGCCAGGAGAAACAATGAACAGTCTCCCTTTTCAGAATCCTCGCTGTAGCCTCCTTCAGTATTTTTCGCAAATAACTATCTCCACACTACACTGCATTAAACCCAGCAATAAAAATGGACTCTACCTGGTATGACAATATCAAATGTCATTAAATCTGATATCGTACAGCCAGTACTTCTCCTTCCTAACGTCTCCTTCATTTATAACTGTGTGCTTCTTTGTGAGTGGTAGCCTCTGTCTACCTATTCTAATGCACTGAGACTACTTACTAAAATTGTTGGGAAATGCTTTGTGCATACAACAGGCTGCGTCAATCACACGGCCTGTTATATACAAGTAAAACGTAGCACGTTGTCGGAGGAATTCCCGTTCGTCAGTGTCATCTACCGTGGCGATGGTGCATTTCTGGACACATGTTCGTATGGCGTCTTTTCTCCGTTTTCCGTCGAGGATCTGTCTTTGCAGTTTGTCGATTTTATTAGTGTATAATGTATGATATTAGTATATATCATATTATGTCTGAAACAAAGAAATTTTCCATATGTGTGTGAAAGATGTACTTTTACATGATTTGTAATTCAAGTACCATGACAAGAGACATTCAGATACTTATAAAATCAAAAGAGAGGGGCCAATGAATGAAGTGGTGTGTGCATGAAAGTGTAAATGGGTTTGTTGAGCTTATTAGTGGTTCGATTACACAGAGTGGTTCAAACAGGTATGGTAATAAAGTAACAGATGACTTGTGTGAAATGTGGCTTGAAGTGAACGCAAACTGTCGAATGACAGAGTTATGAGATCAGCATTATTGGGTTTGTGAGACAAGATGGTGATTTGTTAAGCTAGAGGTTTGTAAGGGTACTATGGCAGATGTTAAAAGTTAATGTTCCATGTGCCACTCTTGGGCAAGGAAGAACATTACTTAAAGACGTATTTACAGAAACAGTACTGTGGAAGGATAAACTTGTGCAAGTACTGTGAGTCCTGGAAAACATGTGCCATAGTAGCTTCACTAGAAGCACACAGTACGCCGAAATTGTTGTGATTCGTAATCAATAGACGATCTCCCATTTGTTCAAATAAAACCTGAGTGAGCAAAGTAAAGGAGTGTCTGTGTGAATTTAGTATCCAGCCCAACTGAAAATCCTGTGATAAATAGTACTACGTGGAGTGATTTTCGTGAATTTCGCACTTAGCAGGCACCCGCAGTGTTAACCGCGATTTCCGTGCTGGACGCAGTGGAACCAGAGGCCGCAGCGCCACGAGGGAGGCAGGTGCCGGGTGCAGCCCGCCAGGCCGCAGGGGGGCGCCGGCAGCTCAACACATTCTGTAAAACCATTTGACGGAGATTTGCAGGCCGTGCGCCTCGATTCTGTCAGCGCAGCGCCAAGCCAACCCTGGCCCGCTCAGCGTGACGTCACGAGAGCGCGCCGCGGCCTTCTCTTTAGGTGGTGGCGGCCAGAGCCGACACGGGGCCCACCCAGACAAGCGTCCTGCACCACCGGGACACGCGTAAAGTCAGTCCGACACAGTGGTCGCCAGCCGAGCCTCGACCCGCTGGCAAGTATCGAACCTCATCGCTCGAAAGCCAGTAGGTAACGGCCCTCGTGCTACCTACTTACCCCCAGGCAAGATCCCGAGTTCCGACTGCAGTACTGGGAACATTCACAGCCAAGTCCAGGAAATTACTTTCGACTGGCTGTACGAAATACACAGTTCAAACTCAACGGGAGGACGGTCACTCAAAAAACATTACTCCCAGATTTGGATAACAAACTGAGATTATCGCTATCCGAACGCGTTTGGAAACTCGAGAACGCTGTGCGCCGCGACACAGAACTCCGCTCCAGAGCGCCCGCGACCCGCCACGTCGGCCACACGGGCGCCGACGGCCAGCGTTCGATTCCCCGAGCTCCGAGCCTCTCCACGAAATCCTTCTACACGTGGGCCTTTCAGCCAATCAGGAGCAGCAGAGGACTGCAAGCCCCACCACTGGCCACTCCCTGCTGCTGCTGCTTACAGCCGCTGCTGTCACGTTCTGGTCTTCAAAAAGGCGAACCAGCGCGCAGATATGGGTGGTCAGGGAATCACCTGTTACAATCCATCACTCGTGGGGTATCAAGCATTAACTTCTGCAACCGATATACCTATTAAGGGCTTTCCTCTGATATATCTGGAGACAAGCATTCTCGCAGCCGAAACTGCTTGAACTGTTGTTACATGTACGTAGTTGTTCGGCAGCACACGTGTTACTCAGACGATGTCCCCTGCAAAGTGCATCATGCGTAACTCGCGCCACTGCCGTCAAATGCAGCATTGTCAGAGCGACTCAGACTTGGGATCGGCAGTCTGCACAACCGCCACACTCTGAGACAGGGACGACCAACCCGCATCTCCCGAGGCTAAAGGCACAGGACTCAACGCTGACTGCGAGCGTTCTCAAGCAGGGCCTCCTGTTTCCGATATGCAACAACAGTTTTCAGCGCACCAGACTGAAGTAGAGAACTCTGTCTCCAGTAGATCTCCAGAAACGCAACGCTACGCGAACTAGCCGAAAACACGGACAAGAAACCCGAAGTAAACAGGCAAAGCCGCCACAAACACGATACTCCAATTACAAAAACTTTACACTCATCCAAATACATCTCACGAAGAACAAGGTTTACAACCGGTTGGATGCAGATTGAATTACAGCACATCTAACACAACTTATGGCACTTTAGCAAACCCTGCAATAAACTATAAACTAAGAAGGTGGCAAAGAAACCGCCAAATCGTTGTAACCTGCACTGAAACAGTTGCCTGGGACACCAAGTCGTTCATAAAAAAATCCGAAAAAATTTGCCAACATCACAACAGACCCATCAGATATCGAAACCCGAGAGAACAGTTCGAGTTACTTACCGATCTGAAGCAACAGTAACAGAAATCACACCGCACGCCAAACAGTAAGCAAAAGAGAAACCACACAGACTACCGCTCGCCTTTGTGATAACCAATTTTGACCGTGATACAACAAACGAAAAAACTGAAGGGGACCTAAAGGTACCGGGAAACTAAATCAAAATTCCCCGCTATTGCTTCCAGTCATGTATAGTTACAAAGAACCAACTAACAAGCTACTTGTTCACCATTTCAGAATGCACTGTGTACATCACAAGGTTGGACTATTTAAACACTACCTCCTCAATAACAGCTACGTCCATATTGCAACACTTTCCAATAAGCTGCGATATAAAGAGAAATGTGAAGAACCGAGTCGAGCGCATCGAATTTTTAATTGCAAAATAGACCCGAAACAAGAAGCAGCAAAATACAGGAGCTGCAACACTGATAACGTTAATAGTGATGAGAGTTGCAAAGAAAGACCAAAACAGCCTGTCTCAGCCAACAAAACTGAAAACATTAAGCGCATTGATGAAACTATCACGGTCTTCGTCCAAGAATGACACGAAAACAATCAAACGGAAAACATACTCTGAGTCTTCACTACACCCCTTCACAACCTGATATTTGTAAGAAGGGAAATAATAACAGCAGCTTCTAAAAAGCTCCTACTACGTTCTTTGGCGAACACGGATCCACGTCTATATCGCCATATTGATAGACAAGGAGGCCTATGCCCAACCTAGCCTGAGACACCAGGAAACAAGAATTAACTTTCACATTCAAGCCTAAGAAAGATGTTGCCACTATCTGCATTGTCAACACACTGGGTTTCTGCTGTAAAAACAAAAAAAACAAACTCCCTAAAGGCATAGTAAGAGAAAAAGAAGTTGGTATTATAGTCGCAGCACATACCTCATGAGCAGGTAGAGAAATCAATCTAGATAACTGTATCTGTCACGCAAACCAGACCGTAGTAGAAGCTGAGATAGATGCTTCATAGTCTTTCATATAAAACACCACAACGATGTATCCTGCCGAGGAACCGCCAACTGATCTCGTTAATTATATACCCTCATTGTGCCCAGGTAAAGGAACAGGAGACTCAGTGTTAGATCTGCGATATTTGCTGAAAAATTGAACAAGAAAGATATTAAACTTGTTGTAGCCATTTTGAAATGACTCGCCGCCTTTTATCAATCACTATGGAACTTCTATCTTAGGACATATACTATGTACAACATAGCTACCCAGATTCTGAAGCTACACTGAATTTGGCGACTGCATAGCTAACGAATACCTCGCATTTATTGTGCTGCGAACCACAAAAACTAGGAAAAAACTTAAAACGATCATAAACTCACGAAATCGGATAGTCGAAAAAATCAGATTGATACGTTTTAACACAAAACCTAACCAATCAACTATTCAAACCACTCCTTAAGACTCCTGACGTACATAAGAAACAAAATTAGACAGTAGGGAAATTCTGTAGACCATACGGCACTAACCAAATGGATATGCTACGATTGGCTTCAACGTTTTTAATGACCTAATAAGAAGAGAAACCCACCAAATGATGCGCGAGGTAATCACAAGAATTAGGTCCCACAATAGCAGTAGTTTTTGGAAAAAAGTTCCAACAGGTCATAGCACACCATTTGCGAACAACCATCCTTAATAGCAGATGAGAATGTCATTGATTACTGACGACCTCAAAAAAGTTCCTCAAAGTGCTACAAAAACATTCACGGTCATCCGTGGTATCCAAAATTCGATGAAACCGACGAGGAAATAATATTCGAAAACCCGAATGCAACCGCTTAACATCCACTACTTTATAAGATTGACGAATATGAAATGGAAAGAAAGCAGCTCAGAGACTGGAGGCACTGGAAGATAACAAAATAAATCACTCCTTTCACAAGACACCTGCCTCAAACACATCAGACGTTTCTTCATCGCGGCCATGAAACTGAAAATAGTCTCTCTAAAATAGAAGCAAGCTAAAATCAAGATTATTTCCCAACCCGAAAGACCAAAAAACAACACCAAATCATAGGTTACCGTGCTCTCAGTGACAGGGAAAGCTTTCGAGACAGACTAGAAATATTAAAGGAATAGAGCAACATAATGGCACAAGAACAAGCCGGGATCAGCGGCAACCACAGCACAGGTGACCCGGTCCCAGGACTGAGCAGCAGAGCGACGCAGGCTGAACGCAACACGGCAGGCGCGACGCCGGCACGCTTTCTCGTGGACGGCGAACGCGCCTTGCATTGGTTGTGGCATGCTGGACTGCTCTTTGAAACGTTACTTTTGAACTTCGCATGCCAAAGTGTGCAGCTTACTAAAAACGTTGCTGGAAACAGGTAAGTACAAGCGCTGCTTGGTGATCACCGTTGGACAAGTATTATGCCAGCCGCAGAGACGCCACGTGGGACAGTCACGTCTCCACTGCTACACACCAACAACACGGCTGACATCGCTAAAGGTCGGGGATCGAAAGAAGAGCCCTGTACACAGACGACACTGCGTACTGTTGTCACGGCCCGACATGCGTCAGAATTAACGAGCAGGTCAGCCCCTTCACAAACAAGCAGGAATCATCACTAAGCAAGTCGAGTAGATTAAAATACAGTGGATCCACGAAATCTATCCTTCAGCACCGACCTGTGATCTTCAACCACCCCTACTTTAAATAAATATGTATTCCTCACGTCATCTTCAGAGGTACTCTGACAGTCAGTTATAAACAATGAAGAAATACGCCAACTGGAAAATAAGATGTTATAACACAGAGAGATGTTGTTCCGCCCCTCAGTGAAGACTGGTTTTAAAAATAGCTCTCCATTCTACTGTATAACTTGCAGGCCTCTTCATCTCCAAGTACATACTGCAGCCCACATCCATCCCAATCTCCTTATTGTATTCACCACCCGGTCTTTGTCTACGATTTTTAACCTCCACACTTCCCTTCAGGTTTAAATTGGTTACCTGTCGACGTCTCGGAACGTGTCCTACCAACCGCCCCTCCATTTGGTCAGGTTGCGCCTCGCATGTTCCCAAGTTTCTCGGGAATCCAAACTTATCTTCCCTGAGGTCGGCGTCTACCAGTTTTTTCACTCTTCTGTAAAGAACTTGTGTTAGTATTTTACAACGACGAGTTATTAAACCGATAGTTCAGTAATTTTCACACCTGCCAGCAACTGCTTTCTCTGGAACTGATAACATTACATTCTTCTTAAGGTCTGTGGGTGCTTCGCCTGTCTCATACGCCGGGCACAACAGGTGGGAGAGCTCCGCCGTGGCCGGCTCTCCCGAGGCTGCCTGTAATCCTGCCACAAGACTGTTTACTCCCTGGACCTCGTTTCGACTTAGATATTTCAGAACACTGTCAAATTTGATCTCATACTGTTACATCTCCCACCTCATTTACATCCATGACCACTTCCCTATCTGTAATATTACCTTCAGTAAGATATATATCTGACATAACTACATTAGCAAAAAACAAAACCTATGTGATGTCATGACAGCAGAAATTCTAAATATGATGTAGCTGTGCTATTGACTATACAAAGACTTAGACCACTACACTATTCAGAATGACTCCAGTTTCTTCTATATAACATGGCACTTACCTCTGACTTACACGGTTATGTCACAAATCCCTTCGTATCATACTAGAGATTAGTTCCTAAGCATTAGTCTTAAAGACTACTAGTACAATGTAACAGGACACAAAATGCCATAACGATCGACAAACAATCGCAGGTGATGCTTTTTTAAAGGAAGGTTTTAACCCACTCATAAGGCGAATGCCAGGACTCAGCTGTAAGAGTAACATCGTCCTCCAATCCACCAGGATTACACGCAGCGTCCAAACCAAATAAGAGCCTCAGATTAAAGATGAACACTCTCACCACATCATTAAGCACATTTCCGTTCAAAGAGTAACACGTTTGCTAGGGCACATTGCTGCTTGTACTAAACTTAAATATTTTCATTTTCACCTCTCCCCTGTCAACAGCGACTGTAATTGGGATCAGCTACTCAGAAACAGACATTCTTTAATAAAGTCAGTCTGAAGTAGTCGACGAATGATCTTGACATTAATCACATGTTATTAAGACCTGACTTATCAGGAGCTGCATTAAGTGATCTTATGTATTTCTAAAACATTAAAACTTAATTACGAAACCTTTTAATTTTCTTGATCGCAAAAACACATTGCTTTACCAATCATTACACGTTTTGGTTGCCAATCAACTATTGTTAGATTGTAAAAGAAACAATAAACAGGGAATTGCCTTAGATTTAACCAAATTTAAGGAAGTAACGTAGTATTGCGTAATGATATGCCAATCATGGTCAATCCAATGTGGCTATGAATTCTGTAGGCTTGAACGCCATCATCTAATAGCATATCTTGGAACTGTGTAAGTAATTGGAAAGTACCTATCGGGTGAATGTGAATAGTAAACTGTTTTCAGATATTAAAGAATTAAGCAAATAGAAATAATGAAAACATACCATGCTGACTAATGAACCACATTTTCTATAGACTATTGGTTACACCAACGAAGTTACAGAGTGCAACTCTCAACATATAGTAACAATCGAAACACACTCTTTCGTTAAGAATAAAAGCGCTAGCCCAGCTTAAGAAGCGAAAGTAATGTAAGGAAGAGACACTCTCTCTAGTTACTTATATCGGAAATGAGTATGAGCAGAAATTAGTAAGTGTAGCTGCCTTTCTGGCCCTATCAGCTGTTCTCGACACTGCTTGGTGAGAAGCACTTCTTTGCAAATTCACGATTGTGTCGTTAATTTAAGGACTTACTTAACAACATGCTAAACAATAGAGCATTTCATATCCATTCTCACAATGACAGATGCAGGGTAATTAAACCAAATGATAGTTTACTTCAAATGTCTGTTCTGAGTCCACTACCTCTTTGGTCTGTGCATGCACAGTTTACCAAAAGTCTTCAAAAAAATTGATTTATCCTGATGACATTTGCTTGGTGGCCCAGAGCCTCAACGTTTATGATGCTGAAACCTCTTTATCCACTGATATGGAAGTCTTAGATGTATACATCAAGAAATAGTGGCTCCACCTAAATCCACAGAAAATAATTGTATCTACATTACATCTGTGCAGAAGACAGTCAGAGTGCACACCAGAAGACAGATTAAGAGACCAAGTCTCGTTGTACTGCGTTACACCATAATACATAGGAACAGCGCTAGATAGAACTCTTGACTTACAAGTAGCACCTGAACTCAAAACGAGAAACAACAGTCTTAAAAATTTGGTGATATCTTATGGGGAGCTAATGCTAGTGTTTTAAGATCCATAGCTCTAACCCTATCATAGGTGCTCTGTTGCTGAAGATTACTGTTCGACCAGGATCAATAGTGCTCATACTAAGAAGATAGATGTCCAACTGAATCAGGTATTATGGAATGTATTCAGAGTACAATCGCTCTAAGACTTCCTGTTCTCAGCATCATCCCACCCCCAGCTCTAAGAAACCAGCTCTCCTAAAGGTCTGGAAGAACATTCTGAAGAAATCCTCAGCTGGCCAGTCATCGAGATGCTCCACAGGCAGAACATCAACACTTGAAATCAAGGAAACCCTCATCATGCACAGCAGAAAACCTCGTTGTGTTCTCTTTGATTGTCAACCATTTACGGGAAATTCAGTGGAATCCGTCACCAATATTCAACAAGCATCTAGTCAAGGACCCATTCATGCAGACAGGATTCGATCTCCCCAGACATCAGTAGAGGATCTTGAAATGGATTAGCAGTGGAGAAGGCTGATGTCCTTATCTCAAGCATGGGGTGAGTGCTCTTTTTACAGACAATTCAATGTCGCTTTCTAAATATTCCAGTTTCAATGGCCTCAGTATTATCATAACAGAAACAGGGTCACATGTTGCAACATGCTTGAGGCAGCTGCACGTCCTGCCCGCTGCTGTGACGTCACATGATCAAATCGTCCTAATTCCAGAGATCTCTTTACCCTCACATGTGCTGATTCGATTATTTACATGCTTAATCATCAGGATATGTAATTACCCAGGGGCTGTCTTCTGGATCCTGAGGTGTACGTCATAATTTCATCAAATAATTACATATGATTTATCAGTTATGCTTCTCCCATGGTCTTGGTCTCTGTATCCTGAAGTGAACTGGACTGTGGATACTGAAATAGTACTTACCGACGAGAGTCGCGGCACAGTGTCATTTTCACTATGTCTCCACTGCTTAGAAAGTGTGTTAACTGCCCTGTCGTCGTGCTATATAATTTTTGCATGTTATTGCATTAAGTCTTGGGATTTCGAGGTCATTTATACTGCAGAGAGGTATATAAACCATACAGCTCTATGATATTATCAGTTCATTTCAGAATGCTACTATTTACCAGTACATACATGTTAGCTTATGGTTCAAAACATGTATATGTAGGATTAGCATGAGATCGTGAGTGTGAAGTTATAGTAGAAACTGAGGATGTCCGTCGTAATGTAAAACACAATTTACAGATACGAGTTAGGGGGAGCATTGTTTGCCGATGAAGCAAACTGAGAGGTTGATGACAACAGACTACGATCCTTTTCAACTTCCTCTTCACATGAACATCTGTAGCAATAAGGCAACCATCATCGACCTGTACAAAAGTGTCGTGAAGTTGTATTGGTTATGCAGTGCACTACGGATTGCAACAGACAAATACGGTGGCAAGTATATGCGAAAGCGTTACTAAACGATGTTGTATGTTATGTAAGTGAATGTTGCATACAAGATGATTTAGAACAATATGTAAACATATGTATGGTTGCAGCACCAAGGGCTGCTACTATAATCCTATAAATATTGAAACTGTAGAGCCTGGTTTACAGACAGAGAACGGAGATACATCGTTGCTCCTGTTGGATTGAACACAACGGAAGCAGAATTTATAGCATAAAAAAACCAATTATTTAAAGAATAATGTAGGGATATAAGATAGAATGAATAATAAAAAATGTGTCAACAATTGTTTTTTTTATTTTGTGCATGTATAAAACGTTAATAAACAAAGTTATTTAAAATGTGTATTTGTCTTTCATTGAAAGAGCACCAGTGCAAAACAAATATTATGCAAGATATTTACAGATATGATAAATACGTTATGCTATTCTGCAAACCCTCAATCATACATACAGTTAATATATTCACTCATTGAGTGAATAGGGGCAGTATGGTACAGTGTCAAAAAATTTCGACGATATAAACACACATTTAAAGCTTAAGAAGGGTTCAAGTTACTTGCACATACTTAAAACAGAGATATGAGCAACTGAAGACGGTATTGACTTTGTAAGAGGAGGTCCAATAGTACTACCTTCAGGCTTTCTGTTAGGACAATGCTTAGCATTTGATGCTAAAAGGTTTGCAAATCCTATCTGCCTGTAGATACACGCATCAAAATGTATTACATCACCTCAGTTCCGAGAGATCCAGAACCTGTACAGAAAACTGGAATAGAATCAAGATAAACATAATTTCCGCCCTTTTTATTGGTCATGAAAACCACACATTGCATATTGTTCCACCATACAGCGAGACCTTCAGAGGTGGTGGTCTAGATTGCTATGCACAACGGTATCTCTAATACGCAGTAGCACATCCTCTTGCAATGATGCATGCCTGTATTCATCGTGGCATGCTATCCACAAGTTCATCAAGGCGCTGTTGGTCCAGATTGTCCCACTTCTCAACAGCGATTCGGCGTAGATCCCTCAGAGTGGTTGGTGTGTCACGTCGCACATTAACAGCCCTTTTCAATCTGTCCCAGCCATGTTCGATAGGGCTTATGTCTGGAGAACATGCTGGCCGTGAGATACAGGAGGATTCCAGTTACATTACGTTATAGTCAGGCAGAGGTTCCGAAATTAGGTATTGGATTGTAAGGCATACCCAGTAGCAGTTATAGACTCAGCTCACAATTTAATAGTGGTGAAGAGTAGACTGAAGTTTGAAACATTAGTCAGGAAGGAACACTACGCAAAAAAGTGGAATACGTAAGTACTAAGTAATGGAGAGGCAAGCTTAAATGTCTCCGAAGCTACTGATACTGCAATATAGCGCATTATCCAGTTCAGTAGAATAAGAACGACACTTCTACAAAAGGGCGATCAGAGAGAAACGGTCCAGTAAACTAAGTTCTAAAATGCATACCTTACGAGCTATGAGCACTTTTTCACGTTCGATACTGTGGAACGAGCACTAAGTAGTTTACCTCTCACTCTTTTTGACGTGTCAGTCCTTTTATATTTCGTTCTTTGTACCTTAAGAATATGTCTATACTAGTGGAAAAGGCCAGTCACTTGTGTGCTGATAGCAAAATTTAATCATCCTCCACTCGACCGTCATTTCAGCATCGTCAGAGTTCTGAGGTGCAGCGATCATGGTTCATTAAGTTACTTCCTCAGTTTGCACACATACCTGCAAATACCATCGCTATCCTCCGGTGGAAATGATGAAAGTAACTGTGACTGTTGACATGTATGAGATACACGTGGTCATTATCGAGGCATTTCGAGCCACGGAATAGAGAATAATTTTAGGAACCGGAAAATATATTTTAGAAAATGCTGCTTGTTCCAGATATAGGCACAGAAGCTCAGGACGACGCACGAGAAATATGCACAGACAGTCCAGTTACGCTGGATTCCCTGAAAAATTGCAGCAATCTTAGATAAATAAGGGCATAAATGAGAACTGCGCAAGGGGGAGTGGCACCTCATCTTGGAATGATCAGAAGTAAAAGTCTGCAGTCCTGAGAATGAATCAGGACACAAGCCGGCCAAAGAGCGAGCCCGAGAAAGTGCAACAGGAAACTAGAGCGGAAATTTTGCGTCAGTGAGGAAATGACAGATGCAGCGCGAAAGAGAAGTGAGAAAGAGTGGTCTGAAACCATGAAAGAGACTAAAAAAAATTTTTTTTCAGCTGTTCAACATCGCCATTCTACCATTTACGACTGTCGCCTAGTGTTACAGCTGTGTCGGCTGTGCAGGGGAGATTAAAGGCTCTCTCCAGCTTGCTGAGACAGTTGAGTCTGGTTGGCCTGGAGGAGGGGCGCGCGCCCGGAAACCGAGGCGTCACTCGACGAACTCTCCTCGGGTTATCAGCCGAGTGGCGTCGTCGTCTCGTCCCAACACTCTTTTATACTATGGCTAGCAACTCGCGATCTCGTAAAAGCAGTGGAATTTGGGGTTTCTTCGCCGATTTAGGTGATGGCAAATCAAAGTGCAGCTGTCGTTCTAAGTGTGTTTCATATAAAGGAGGAAATACGTGTAATCTAGCGCGTCATGTTCGAGTGCTGCATCCGACAGTGTCATTGTCAGTCAGGCGCTTAGCGCCCCCTGCTCCTGCATCTTCCGATATTTCTTGGACAAATGACCCGGACAATCCGGAACCAACACCAGCAATTGTCAGAAGCGAACAGCAGTCGGTGCCAGAAAATAACAGTATCACTTCAGTATCAGACAGCAGGCATCAATAACACAGGACATTACCTACGTATTTTTCGAAACCTCCTTCGAACAAAAGAAATCAGGAGATAGATTTCACACTTCTGGAGATTGTTGTAAAGGATTATTTACCCTTCAACATAGTGGAAAGCAAACATTTCCAAAGTTTTGTAGGCAAACTAAATGGTGCTTACAGAATGCCAGCTCGGAAGACCATTTCCAATACACTACTACAACAACAGTACACCATGATGAAAGAAATTGTAAGAGTCAAAATAAATTCTGCGGTAGCGGTTGTGCTGACAATGGATGGGTGGACCTCAACCACAAATGAGAGTTATTTGTTGGTGACAGCACTCTACGTTAAAGACCTGGAGCTGGCATCTACCCTCCTAGAGTGCTTTAAATACGACGAAAGGCACACGTCAGGAAAACTCTCCGAAGAACTGCGACATGTCACAAGGGAATGGGGCATTCCAGAAAAAGTCGTGTGTGTTGTTAGTTACAATGCTGCTAATATTGTGGCAGCTATAAGACTCACAGCCTGGAAACACATCCTCTGCTTTGCGCACACACTCAATTTAATTGTTCAGAATGGGCTTCCGCACATTCAACCCATTCTGAATAAAGTAAAAAAAAAATTGTTCAATTTTTTAAAAGAATTTCATAGGCCTGCACGAAACTGAAAATGATGCAGGAATTTTAAACATAAAACATGTTATGCTATAGTTGCTCTCTTTTATGCTACCTTTTTGTATTTTGTATCTGAAGAAGTCTCGTCAATGATCTGAAACTAGTAATCAGTAGAGGAGTTTTAGCGATCTTGAAATACGACTTTTATCCACACATTTTAACATAACAGATCGCCCATAATCCCTTGTGAAAATGGGAAATAATAACGAAAAAAAACTTTAACTTTTGTGCCCAAGGGCATATTTTGCACTGGGTTGACGCCAGCTGCGACCGCAATTCTAATTCGGTCTAAATTTCTTTTGGCAACCCAGAACGCAAGTTTGATGGCGCATTGTTGAATGTCTAGTTGCTTAGTTTCATTTTCATGGTTGATTTATAGACTAACCATTATTATTAGCAGTTTGTCACAGTTGAGCAAACGTGTTTCTTTTGAGGAAGATTTTCTACAATGAGTCATAGAGACCTGAATGAGGCGGAAATTTTCGCTTAACATCTAATAGGCGAACAACTATCAGAGTTAAGGGATTTCGAGTCGAATTATATAGACATTGAAGAGAATAAAAATAAAGAAGATACGGGGAGGGGTGGGGGCAATGAAGAAACAATGCACACGACAACACTCCCAATATGCTACAAGTTCTGGTAGAGTGCATCCAGAAGCAGCTCCAAGAATACGTAAAAGTGGTTCAGCGAACTTGGCCCATAAACCTCAGCGAAGAAGTACAGCTGGGAAAGAAGTATCTGAATCAATTAAAAAAATTATCACTCCTGAAAACAGAAAAACAACTGACGATACAATTGTGTCATGTGAATGCAAAAAATTGATCTCTTGTTAGCGATCCTGGACTATACGCTGTACAGTAACACATACTACAATATACTGCCCTACTTAACGTAATCTGTTACATCAGTTTGCTTTTAGCATGTAAGATCTACGTACTCACTTTGCATTTGACGATGTATTCGTTGTGACGCCTGATTTGAAACGAACAATCTGCAGAAATCGAATGTTTGAAAATAAGAGATACCTCCCAAAATAAGCAAAAAAAAAACTAACATTGGATCCTACAACCGATACATTTGTCCGAAAATGGAACAAAAATACGTAATTTTATTCGGTAAGTCGCAAAAAGAGACGTCCTAAGGGACTTTATAAATACAGCGTTCATGTAGGGTTTAGATGAGACCATTAGATTCCTGTGTTATAGCCTAAATAGAGCATTCATGTACGGTTTAGATAGAACCATTAGATTTCGATGTTATAGCCAATAAGTCGTTAAAAGTGATGTCGCTACGAACGGTCTCGACTGAATGTATCCACAGGACGTGTGGCATGTAATTGAAAAAGTGTTTGGAATTTCGTGTGTGGTGGGGCATTATGCGGCCACGTGCAACACTGCAGCATGTTGTTGAAGACAAAGGGAGTTGTGCCTGGAGTATTTGTTCTATCATATCCTACCCGGCTAAGGAATGCAAATAAGGAAGCAGTTCTTGGCGTAATCTTTATTCGAAAACTACTCTATAGCTCAAAGTACTCTAAAATTTTGCCATGTGGTGATTTTAACACAGAATTTTTTTTTTTTTTTTTTTTCGTGCTCTGCAGTATTGTAAACCTTTCCCAATCAGGTTTATAACTACACAACATTACAAAAAGCTAGTAAGAAGGATTACAAATTTCTTGCAAAAATAAAAGAAACGTTTCATGACTATTTCAAAATGTGTAAAAATTTAGGGAGGTAGTCTGTGAGGCAAAGAAACTGTACAACAGACAGTTTATACTCTAGGAATAAATATAAAGCCATGTGGGGAGTTAAAATGATAAAAAACGGTATGCTGCTAGTCTACAATTTAACATAGAATGGCATTTTCCATAAATTTAAGATAAAACAACACGAATTAAGAAACAACGTAAAGCCTAGAAGAAGTACTGGTCAAGTGTCTTGTAATCAAAAAAGATTGTTTCACGGAAGGCGGGTTTGTTAAATTCTGCTAAACCTGTCAATATATTTGAAACAAAATATTTAATTCAAGACTGGCCAAATTTGCCTGCTTAATCAGCTTTAAGTAAGTATATACGTATGTTCGTATGTATATAGCATTGAGAGATCTAACAGCGTCGAATTTCGTAAACAACACTAAAATGTTGAATTCGGCTTAAAGTGCACATTTCTATAGCCACATTCACACTGAAGTACCTTATATTCAGCTTTTCTATGCGGTTTTCGGGATACCAACTTTCTTGGAGTACCAGTTCTCTGTTATCTCATGTTCGGCTCTTTATTGTGACATAATGCAATTCGTGCCAGAAAATGAAAATGTAGACTTGAAACTGAACGAAGTTGACACTAGCCAGTAATGTGAAATGGAACACTTAGTTTCAAACAAATTGAGTGCCTCGGCGGAAAAGATTAATAGAATCAAATTTCTCTAGCAAACTGACAAAAATAAATTAAGACGATTAATGGTTTATTGCTAATAACGTGGGAATAATATAAAATCAGAAAATTGAAACTACTAATTTTAGTCTTCCGTGATAGTGGGAATATATATATATACAAAAGAAAGTCGTGTTATTTACACTATTTATAACTAAAGAACGGCTGGACCGATTTGGCTGAAAATTGGTGGAGAGGTAGCTTAGAACCAGGAGACGGGCATAGGATACTTTTTATTCCGTTCGACCGCTATAAAACGTGGTATAACAAAAACGCATCTGGCATGGAATAACAAAAGGCAAATGACAGCAAAACGTCCGTGGTTAAGTGTCAGTGTATATACTTAATTAAAAATTTAAAGGAATAATTTGCATTTTCTTTGAATCATCATTAACAATGCCGCGACCAAGACGATCGAATATTTCTCGACAAAGCCGTAATGCAAGAAGGATACAAAACATTGCGATTGAAAGGACTGAAGAAAAATTACAAATTGCCCGTGAAGAGCGCCGCGTTAGTATGGCTCGACTTCGTGCTTCTCAATCACAAGAGCAAAATGAGAGCAGCACGTGAAACGGTTCGGATGGCAATGCGAAATCGTCGAGCGAACAACAGAGATCAACATGTAGATAATTTTCGACGCACAAGAAGAGATTTATCACGTGATGATTTGAATCGAGCAGCGTTTAGATACGATTGCAGCACTGATTACTTCCTGCATCCTTGCGTTTGCATTGGGCCGGTGGACTTTGTTTGCTAGTATTGTGGCGCATTGAAGTTTTCCGGAGAAACGCACGGATTGTGCTGCCTTAGTGGGAAAGTGAAATTGCCATTATTGACTCCGCCACCTGAGCCATTGCATTCACTGCTTTGTGGCGAAACACCCGAATCACGTCATTTTCTTGCAGACACCCAAAAATACAATAGTTGTTTCCAAATGACCTCATTTGGGGCAGATAGTATCGAAGAACGAGAATTTAATCCGACATTAAAGGTGTTTATTTATTTTTGTACTTACACACAATATAGTAGAAGAATAACTTACTATACTTATTCGTACGTATTACGTTTGCTAATTCTAAAAAATTACAAACTACAAAAGTAATGAATGGTTGAGTGAGCGAGCAATTTTAGCGGCTAAGAATAAAGATCTAGATGACCTAAACTACATAATTCAGAATGAGATCATTGGTAAAATGCATTCATTCATATCTATTGACTGATGAGGCCACCACCTATCCAATTGAATTTTTAAACTCCTAGGATGTGCCTGGCTTACCACTGCACAATTTACGCCTAAAAGTTGGCTCCGTAGTAATCATGCTTCGAAACATAAACCACCCAAAACTGTGCAACGATACGTGTTTGGTGGTAAGTAAATTGATGAACATTGTTATTTACGCGACGATACTCAAAGGAAAATTCGAAGGTGAGGAAGTTCTCATTCCGAGGATCCCGATGGTCCCAACCGATATGCCGTTTGAGTTTAAAAGACTTCAATTTCCGATCCGTCTTGCATTCGCCATGACCATTAACAAATGACTAGGCCAATCCTTGAAAGTTTGTGGTTTAAATGTGGAATATCTATGTTTTTCACATGGTCAGTTGTATGTGGCATGTTCACGGGTCGAAAGACCATTTGCATTGTTTGTTCATGCGCCTGATCATAAAACAAAAAATGTCGTGTATCACAAGGTACTTAATTGAAGAGTGGGAGCTATGCACCAAAAAACATAATCATTAAAATACTTAATTTTTTATTACAATTTCCTAACAACAAATTGAACTTTACATTCAAAATCTGATTATTTATTGGCTTTAAGGCGGAACAGAGTTCACCGGGTCAGCTGTGGTTCCCAGCCACAGAAACATTTTCTGTTTTCATTTGGCGTGGGAGGTGTAAACCGAGAGAACAGCAATATCACAAAACGTATACACGGGTCACGTGGAGAATAACCCCCATGCACACACACTATAAATCGTATTTCTTTGCGCATGCGCGAATCTGGCAGCTTGGGCGCGCCAAAAAAAGTTTTCTGCGTAGCATCTGGCGACTTCTTGCTGCTACTGCTCACACTGCAAACAGCCTCTCCTCAAGTAGCCAGAAGTGGGAGAAGGCACTGGTCATATGAGAATTCAGCTCTGCACATGCGTACGAGCCCACTGGCAACTGCTCGAACGAACCTACACTAAATCATTGCCGTGCGGTTTGAGGCGGCATGTTACAGACTGCGCGGCCCTTACCGAGGGAGGCTAGTGTCCTCCCTTGGGGTGTGGGTGGGTGTTTTTTTTTATCTTAGCATAAGTTAAAGTAGTGTATAAGCCTAGGGACTGATGACCTCAACTGTTTGGTCCTATTTGTATTCACACCCACTGAACTTTTTGAACTAAATCATTTACCTTTCATCTTAAAAATAAAAGTTAAAAAAATCTCTTTCGTTCTGAACTTTAGTTTGGCGTTAAAGTTGATGGTGGTGGGGAAGCAGTTGAGGTAAGTGAGTGGTGTTGGGCGGGGGTGGGAGGGGGGTGGGGGTACTAAGTAATACCGGATTGCACCCATCCTCCCAGGGAGAGTGGTCTAAGAAAGGTTGAGTCACTGACATAGACCATCATGTGTTGTGGCCTTCAGTCCAGAGACTGGTTTGATGCAGCTCTCTATGCTACTCTATCCTGTGAAAGCTTCTTCATCTCCCAGTACCTACTGCAACCTACATCCTTCTGAATCTGCTTAGTGTATTCATTTCTTGGTCTCCCTCTACGACTTTTACCCTCCACGCTGCCCTCCAGTACAAAATTAGTGATCCCTTGATGCCTCAGAACATGTCCTACCTACCTACCTACCTTCTTCCAGTCAAGTTGTGCCACAATTTCTTCTTCTCCCCAATTCTGTTCAGTACCTCCTCATTAGTTACGTCATCTACCCATCTAATCTCCAGCATTCTTCAACAGCACCACATTTCGAAAGAGTTTATTCTCTTTTTGTGTAAACTATTTATCATCCATGTTTCACTTCCATACATGGCTACACTCCATACAAATACTTTCAGAATAGACTTGCTGGCAGGCAGAGTACAAATAGTGATCCTCTACCATATGGAACAAATCGGGTACAAGATTTGAAGAGCCAGTCTGTAATGTTATGTGAGCCTCACTGCCCTTTTCTTAACTAATTTGTGCCTAATTTTATTCTGAGAAACGTTGTAATGTATGTAAATATCGTAAATGCAGATTTGATTCAAAAAGTACTTGAAGAGCAACTTGACAGCAAGAAACTCTTTAGGGCGCAACCCCCGCAACGGTAGTAGTCGTAAATCTTTGAGTACAGACTCAAAGACAATTGATTTATTAAAAAAAGGGCTGTTAATCTTTATCTTGTGGAAAGAGTGCGTGTTGCTAGGCCGTATTGTTACATTTAATGAAAATTGCTATTTCAGTGTAAAACAAAGTATGTGTATGAGTTGCCAAACATTTATGTATACAAATTTTCTGGAAGTGAAGAATAGAAATATCTTGTATTTGGATAAGGAAGTGAACTTGATTGTCGTCGCCGGCTATCAATCGACAGAACTGTAAGTGTACAAATTTCAATAAAATACAGGAAAGGAAATGCATTCTCTATAGTTTTAATTCAATACGTAACAACCTCTCTTCATTTCTTAAGTGCAGTAATTGGATTACGTTCTTTTATAATAGTATGGAGCAGAACTCCGCCGACCAATTTTGATGCAACAGGACATGTACTTTGAAGGAAGTTTGTGTGCCAAGCAATCTCCTTTTCTCACGAGAAGCAGCTTGCTGTTTGATCTTATTTACATACGTCAGTGGTCCCTTTAGGTATGAAAAGCTACAAAAACTTGGGCTCAAAGCTATCTGCAATACGGCCAAGTAACCAACAGAGTCGTAATTTAAATCTTATTCCTCCAAATTGCAATACGTCACCAGCTGGTGCAGAGGCTGATCATTTAAGGAGGCAGCAACCAAAATTCTGGTACCAGTTAAAAGTTAAACTAAAGTCTCAATCAAAAATCAATCTCTCTCTGTCCAAACACATATATAAATATTCATATTATTAAGATAAAAGTCATTTTATAAGTGCTGTGGAAACGATCTCACTAAATGATTTAAAAAAGAAAACAAGTTTGAAATTCTGTCCTAGTCTTCCTGAAGAGCTTTTTTTACGTCTTCCTCGTTAGAAATTTGTCTTTTTAGATTGTCTCCCAGCACTTTCCAAGGGTATCCTGTGGTATTAATATCTGGGCTTCGAGGAGACGTGTTGTTTCGGTAGATTATATTGTAAGATGTTTATATAAATTTTTTGATCGATCAGACCCTCCACAAAATGTAGTTGATAGACACCTCCAGCAGTCAGACATCCACACGCCACCAGGAAACCCCTACCGTGTTTCCCAGTGGGCGCAAGCTTCGGCGGCAGCCTATCTGTGTTCCTATTACGCCTCACCATTCGCTCACAATGCGGTATATCTACTTTATCAGAAAATACGACTATCCAGAAGACTACATTCTTGAATCCATGTTCAAGGGTAAAATATAAATATTTCTTTAGATTTCGACTGTCCCAAAATTTCTTTTTAGGTATGCAGCCATTATATCCGTAGGTCTTGCAGGTATATTTGACTGTGTTGGGACATACTTTCTTGCCCATCAAATACACAGAAAGATTGTAACATTTATCTGGATTTCTCTGATGATAAACCTGACGTGTTCATAGTAAGTGCGCAAGGGTGTCCGGTCCGTGATGGGTTTCCGTGTTCTGGCTACGCAAAAGCGTCCTGTTACCGATTTAACCATTGCTCTATACAGGGTGTTACAAAAAGGTACGGCCAAACTTTAAGCAAAAACATTCCTCACACACAAAGAAAGAAAAGATGTTATGTGGATTATGTGGACATGTGTCCGGAAACGCTTAATTTCCATGTTAGAGCTCATTTTAGTTTCGTCAGTATGTAGTGTACTTCCTCGATTCACCGCCAGTTGGCCCAATTGAAGGAAGGTAATGTTGACTTCGGTGCTTGTGTTAACATGCGACTCATTGCTCTACAGTACTAGCATCAAGCACATCAGTACGTAGCATCAACAGGTTAGTGTTCATCACGAACGTGGTTTTGCAGTCAGTGCAATGTTTACCAATGCGGAGTTTGCAGATGCCCATTTGATGTACGGATTAGCACGGGGTAATAACCGTGGCGTGGTACGTTTGTATCGAGACAGATTTCCAGAACGGAGGTGTCCCGACGAAGACGTTCGAAGCAATTGATCGACGTCTTAGGGAGCACGGAACATTCCAGCCTATGACTCGTGACTGGGGAAGACCTAGAATGACGAGGACACCCGCAATGGACGAGGCAATTCTTCGTGCAGTTGACGATAACCCTAATGTCCGCATCAGAGAAGTCGCTGCTGTACAAGGTAACGTTGACCACGTCACTGTATGGAGAGTGCTACGGGAGAACCAGTTGTTTCCGTACCGTGTACAGCGTGTGCAGGCACTATCAGCAGCTGATTGGCCTCCACGGGTACACTTCTGCGAATGGTTCATCCAGCAATGTGTCAATCCTCATTTCAGGGCAATTGTTCTCTTTACGGATGAGGCTTCATTCCGACGTGATCAAATTGTAAATTTTCACAATCGACACGTGTGGGCTAACGAGAATCCGCACGCAATTGTGCAGTCACGTCATCGACACAGATTTTCTCTGAACGTTTGGGCAGGCATTGTTGGTGATGTCTCGATTGGGCCCCATGTTCTTCCACCTACGCTCAATGGAGCATGTTACCATGATTTCATACGGGATACTCTACCTGTGCTGCTAGAACATGTGCCTTTACAAGTACGACACAACATGTGGTTCATGCACGATGGAGCTCCTGCACATTTCGGTCGAAGTGTTCGTACGCTTCTCGACAACAGATTCGGTGACCGATGAATTGGTAGAGGCGCACCAATTCCATGGCCTCCACGCTCCCCTGACCTCAACCCTCTTGACTTTCATTTATGGGGGCATTTGAAAGCTTGTCTACGCAACCCCGGTACCAAATGTAGAGACTCTTCGTGCTCATATTGTGGACGGCTGTGATACAATACGCCATTCTGCAGGGCTGCATCGGCGCATCAGGGATTCCGTGCGACGGAGGTTGGATACACGTATCCTCGCCAACGGAGGACATTTTGAACATTTCCTGTAACAAAGTGTTTGAAGTCACGCTGGTATGTTCTGTTGCTGTGTTTTTCCATTCCATGATTACAGTGATTTGAAGGGAAGTAATAAAATGAGCTCTAACATGGAAAGTAAGCGTTTCCGGACACATGTCCACATAACATATTTTCTTTCTTTGTGTGTGGGGAATGTTTCCTGAAAGTTTGGCCGTACCTTTTTGTAACACCCTGTATATACCGACCACTTAAGCAGTCTCGTAAAGGGTTGTGCGCTGATTATGCAAGCTTAGAATGTTTTGTTTGTTAGGGTCGCGCCACTAACCTCACGGCCCACGTCGCAGACTGCACTGTCTGGGCACCGTGCAAAACAGGCGGCAGAGAGACTGTGGCTGCGCCAGGTACAGTATTTTCTTTTTGACATTTTGTTAACCTTGCTATTTGCTAAAAATGTTCTTTGTTCCTTGTTAATCACTAAAAATGATTTACTGGTGTACTTTCCACAGCATTGGTATTTCAGATTTTGTATTGGTTTCATTTTACATGCCACAGATGTACTTTTTTAAGGGGGGTAGGACGTCAAACAGGCCGATTTGGAGCAGGAGAGGCATCACAGGACATTTTAATTTCCAGTGTCTATAATTTTACAAATAAATTCATAAAACTTAGTCAGCAAGACCAGGAAAGGTTCAGGATTCACTCTCATTGCAGTGGAAGTTCGAAAACATAGCAAAATGAATTTTTTTACGTGCGAAATTTCATCATTTTTTCACTTACTAATGGCTGCATTTGTTGCTATAGGTACACTTTTCTTCATAAGTTAGAGAGATTCTTCGATGAATTTTGCAGAGCATACATACCATACGCACAGATGTATGAAACTCTTAGAATTTATTTAATTTATGAAAAAACGAATGAACTGCTATATTTTAAACTTCATGTTTAGAAAAAACACAAATATTATAGTTAATTACCTCAATTTTTTACCACGGTTTTTAATAGATTTGGAAAATTCTACAGTTTTATACACCTTTAAGTGTGGTTTGTGTGCTGTGCAAAATTCATCGAAGAATCTCTCTTACTTACGAAAAAAAGTGTACCTATAGCAACAAATACTGCCATTAGCAAGTGGAAAAACATGATGAAATTTCACACGTAATAAAAATCATTTCGTTATGTTTTCGGACTTCCACTCCTATGAGTGTGAATTCTGAATCGTTCCTGGTCATGCTGACAAATTTTTCTGAATTTATTTGTAAAAGTATAGACAGTGGAAATTAAAATGTCCTGTGGTGCCTCTCCTGCCCCAAGTCGGCCCGTTTCACGTCCTATCCCCCTTGAACAAGTGTGCAGCTAGATGAATATTTTTTGGATACACTGTAGCAGGCTTCCCAGTCTGCCTGTCAGAAGACCGTAGCGCAAGATACATTGACATGTGAGCGGCAGCACAGCCCAATGCAAAATGTACATATATTATGAATAATAACCAACCCAAAAGCGGTTCACTACAGGGCTTTCCCTTCCATGATACAAAACAGTACGTGGTGGTTTCCGCAGTTAGTCTCTACCACAAAATATGCAGCTTAATTGGTGCATGACATCAAAGTACTCTCCAAAACGTCTCTTCTTTAGGGAGACGAGTTGTTCCAAAGTCTTGGGAAATGACATCACCTGCTGAAAAGGAGCCACACTAACACAATTCCATAAAAAGGCTGCCATTTTGAGGGATGAGTAGCAGCCGTGTCTGCGTACACACACACACAGCTTTAATGGGGGAGTAACGTTATTTGTGTCGCAGGAACGTTCACAGTATTTCTGTATTCTGGATGGTTTAAATTCTTAAGGTGTTTGTCCACTTGCAAGATTTGTCATAGTTAACTGAAATTTCTCAATGCTGTGTCTCGCTTCGTATTGTTTCCACCATTAGTAGATGTGATCCGTGGGGGGACAGTGGTGAGGTGTTTCCCTGAGGTGCGGAATAATGTGTGGGTAACGCGTTGGACTGCTTCTGTGTGTTTTTGTAAAATACGGTTAACATACATTTCAGGTTCATGTATCAGACGATGTGGCCGCAAAACATATAGGAATTGGTTAATTAAAAATGTACAGTTCTCCATTTCTGGCATGTGTTTACATTTGCATTTCACTTTCGTTGAAGTATTTACCACTGATTACGCCAAGGAAATACCAGTATTTTCACTACAGGCAACTGCCTGAACTGGGATAGCTCGAACCTAGCACTCGGTATAGCCCAATGTCTAGGCTACGTTGACAGGTCAGCCAGTCGGGCGATCTGCTGTCTTATATTTTAATACCTTCCACTACTTTTAGATTCAGTGTCCGTCATGATACCCCATATGACCGTACTTTCGACAATAAGCGTAGGTGGGATACTGAGTCAAATGCTTTCCAGAAATCAAGAAACACTGCACCTACCTGGTTGCCTTGATCCAAAGCTTTCAGTACGTCCTGTGAGAAAAGTGCGAGTTGAGTTTCACATGATCGATGTTTTCGAAAACGATGCCCATTGGCACTGAGGAGGTCATTCTATTCAACATACTTGATCATGTTTGAGCCCTGAAAATGTTCCAAGATCCTACAACAAATAGATGTCAAGGATATTGGACAGTACTTTTGTGGATCACTTCTACTACCTTTCTTATACACGGGTATGACCTGTACCTTTCTCCAAGAACTGGAAGCGGTTTTTTGTTCCAGGCATCCACGATAGAATAGAGGGGCTAACTCAGCAGCAAATTCAGTGATGGTAAGAACAAAAAAAAAAAAATGGTTCAAATGGCTCTGAGCACTATGGGACTCAACTTCTGAGGTCATTAGTCCCCTAGACTTAGAACTACTTAAACGTAAGTAACATATGGACATCAGACACATCCATGCCCGAGGCAGGATTCGAACCTGCGACTGTAGCAGTCGCGCAGTTCCACACTGCTGCGCCTAGAACCGCACGGCCACTTCGGCCGGCTGGTAAGAACAACCGGTTTTTTTAATCTTCGTAACAAGATTTTCGGTTGGTTATTGGAGTCGGGTATAATCGCTTTGGAGTCGGGTATAATCGCTTTTTTGAAGGAAAAAATAGATAACCAATAAACAGCGAATGAAAACGGGTAAAAATTCGAGCTGTATCAGTGGTACTAAAAACTGCTGTTTCTAAATTAAGAAATTGGAAATTTGTGGTAAGTTCTTATGGGACCAAACTACTGAGATCATCGGTCCCTAAACTTACACACTACTCAATCTAAGTTAAACTAACTCGCACTAAGTACAACACGCGCGCGCACATATGCCCGAAGGAGGACTCGAACCTCCGATGGGAGAAGCCGCGCGAACCGTGACAAGATGCTTCAGACCTAAATTAAGTTTTGATTTGTAAAATTTCCACTGGTCTCACATACTCGATTATTAAAAACAAAGTAACGCAAACCGTGCTCGTTTAATAACAACCCCGAGCAACAGTCATGTGACACTAGAAATGTGGCGCCCATGCAAGTTACATTGCCCTACTAGACGGCACACGCTGCACGCTCTCGTTTATTCCTTTGTGGAAAAGGCAGTTTAAAAAAGAACTACCGTACGATACATTGGAGAGGCGTAACTACACTACTGGCCATTAAAATTGCTACACCAAGAGGAGATGCAGATGATAAACGGGTATTCATTGGACAAATATGTTATACTACAACTGACATGTGATTACATTTTCACGCAATTTGGGTGCATAGATGAGAAATCAGTACCCAGAACAACCACCTCTGGCCGTAATAACGGCCTTGATACGCCTGGGCATCGAGTCAAACAGAGCTTGGATGGCGTGCACAGGTACAGCTGCCCATGCAGCTTCAACACGATACCACAGTTCATCAAGAGTAGTGACTGGCGTATTGTGACGAGCCAGTTGCTCGGCCGCCATTGACCAGACGTTTTCAGTTGGTGAGAGATCTGGAGAATGTGCTAGCCAGGGCAGCAGTTGAACATTTTCTGTATCGAGAAAAGCCCGTACAGGAACTGCAACGTGCGGTCGTGCATTATCCTGCTGAAATGTAGGGTATCGCAGGGATTGAATGAAGGTAGAGCCACGGGTCGTAACACATCTGAAATGTAACGTACACTGTTCAAAGTGCCGTCAAGGCGAACAAGAGGTGGCGGAGACATGTAACCGATGGCACCCCGTACCATGACGCCGGGCGATACGCCAGTATGGCGATGACGAATACACGCTTCCAATGTGCGTTCACCGCGATGTCGCCAAACATGGATGCAACCATCATGGTGCTGCAAACAGAACCTGGATTCATCCGAAAAAATGACGTTTTGCCATTCGTGCACCCAGATTCGTCGTCGAGTACACCATTGCAGGCACTCCTGTCTGTGATGCATCGTCAAGGGTAATCGCAGCCACGGTCTCAGGGCTGATAGTCCATGCTGCTGCAAACGTCATCGAACTGTTCGTGCAGATGGTTTTGTCTCGCAAACGTCCCCATCTGTTGGCTCAGGGATCGAGACGTGGCTGCACGATCCGTTACAGCCGTGCGGATAAGATGCCTGTCTTCTCGACTGCTAGTGATACGAGGCCGTTGGGATCCAGCACGGCGTTCCGTATTACCCTCCTGAACCCACCGATTCCATATTCTGCTAACAGTCATTGGATCTCGACCATCGCGAGCAGCAGTTTCGCGATACGATAAACCGCAATCGCGATAGGCTACACTCCGACCTTTATCAAAGTCAGGAATGTGATGGTACGCATTTCTCCTCCTTACACGAGGCATCACAACAACGTTTCACCAGGCAACGCCAGTCAACTGCTGTTTGTGCATGAGAAATCGGTTGGAAACTTTCCTCTTGTCAGCACGTTGTAGGTGTTGCCACCGGCGCCAACCTTGTGTGAATGCTCTGAGAAGCTAATCATTTGCATTTCACAGCGTTTTCTTCTTGTCGGTTAAATTTCGCGTCTTTAGCACGTCATCTTCGTGGTGTAGCAATTTTAATGGCCAGTAGTGTATAATATTGTGGACTTTACAACACTGACCTCTGTTATGAGTCGATGACTGATGAACGTTGCCGTCCTCGGACATATTCTAAAACACAGTATGAGAGAAAATGTATTTTACAATAGCAGTATAATATTTTCAACTGAGCGTCCTGGGAGATCCAGACTAAAGATGGGCGAACTCGTTCATCCTTGGGAAGTAGTTCACTGGTGATTACTATTTTTTGGGAACCGTTCATTTTTACTCATTCACCGTTCATTTGTGCTTGGTATGTGGTTCTTATGAAAAATTGAAAATTAGTGGCATAAGTGACTGAAGGATTTGGGAGGGGGGGGGGGGGGGGCGGGCGCTAAGATGGAGCATTTGCCACACCCCTGGAGTACAGAATTTTTATTCATGACAGAATTCTCACACATTTCCAATTTTCGTGATCCTGAAAACATCTCTATAGCGTTATGTGGCTGACCGCAGTGAAATAATATAAGGTGGCGCACGAAAAACCGGTCCCAAGTATAGACTGCTCACCAATTACGCACGATTTGTTGACAGCTACGAGCAGAATAGATAAACATGTAATAATTAGGCACTGGAGAAAAAACAAATAAGCTAATGGAAACAACTACTTCGGAACAATAGATGGCGATTGGTGGGCGACAATGAGCAGTCTAGTACTCGGGGCCGATTTTTCGTACGCCACGCTGTACTACTGAAATGATACGCCATTCTGTTTCCTGAAAAGATGTATGTATTACATACCAAGTAATTTTTATGTAATTTACGTAATTATAAAGTACATTTTAATTACCGGTTGTGGACCCTGAATAGAATACGAAAAGAACCAGAAGTTCAGACTTCAAAAAAGGTTTGAAACAGATCTAGAATGGGCATGCGCAGTGAACAAAATGAATAACTCCTCGATACTGAAGTAACTATGAGCAGTCGGCAGTGGAACTGCGACGAGTGGCCACGTGAAGGAGGACGAGTCCGGCCGAGCGAGACCAATGGGAACGGGACCGAGGCTGGAACGAGACCGGCTGACATGCCATTGCAGGAACGAGACCGACCGTTTCCCGTTCCTGGGAACTGTAAGTATAAAGCCGCGACCGAAGTGAACTATGAAAGACCGTTCCTTAGAATTCGTTCCTCACTCGTTTCGCACACATTGATGAACTGTTCCTTTGGGCCCGTTAGTTCACGAACGACCCATCACTAATCTCCCCCCCCCCCCCCCCCGCCTCCATATGAGGCTTGGGCTTGAGGTATTTTGGATTTTGCCACTCCTGCCCTCGCCTCCCCCCCCCCCCACCCCCACCCCCACACCCCCCACCCCGCCCCCTCCGGGGCCTCCGGATACCACACTAATCACTTGCCTATATGTCGGTGCTTATATACCTATGTCAGAGTTGCGCGACGTTGAATATACACTGGAGCAACACACTCAAATGGAAACTTTTTGATCACCCCTTGTATTTTGAGCAACTGTTGGAAACCCTTAAGGCAGTAGACTGTGAGTCGTTGGTGCTTATTCACAATACTTTATATTGGATGTTGCAATGTCTTTTAAGTAGATCCAAAACTAAATAAGTGTTACCTGATTATTCCGAAACAAGTACGAAACCTTTCCTACTTGGCCCTCGGCGTACATTAGGTAAAGGACATTTTATTTCAATTGGTACAAGGTTAGCTGCATTTTTTACTTGAGTTGATTACATTGATTCACAATTAGCTCGTTTCGGCGTAAACGTCATTTTAAAATGTTGCTGTTGATATGTAATTATTGTGGTATATGTATGTCTATGTAATACTAAATTACATTGTGCTTACATCTTGGCGGAATGACGTTCATAATGCATCTTGAAGCGACTTTTCTATCTGGTAACATGTATGTCATTATTGTGAATGATTGCTTTGTATTGAATGTTCACTGGATCTCTGGTCGACTCTACGCCATCAGTCCTGGGATGTGTGGAACTTGGAATGGTTTGGCCTGGGCTCCCCGAACTGAAGACAAGAAGAGAGATGACGACATGGCAGTCTTCCCTTTGTTCTTCTTGCAGGGAATCCACTGTCTTGTCAGCTATGCATTCGGCACACTTCACTGACCCACAGCCACATTCTCTGAAGTGAGTACCCACCTTACCTGATGGTGGGCCACATCCAACTAGATTGCCTGAATTTGGCTGCTTTGTGGTGATCTCTCAACCTACCTGATATGGTACCTTTTGTGCTAGCAGATGACACCAAAGTGGCTGACATGATTTTTACATTTTACCCATGAAAGTGGTTTCTACTTGCCTCTGAGGTGGGGCACTTCAATCTCCATGATTGCCCTGAGACGTTGGAATAGAAAGGGTCCCATTGCAGCCCTTTCATGGCAGTATGGCTGGCCCCGCTATCCTGTCGACCATTTTATTTTCCTTGATCTTTTCCATTTTCTGTTTTTGATGTTATATCTTACCTAGACTTTTATCATCTCGTCCGTGTTGCTAATTTTCTTGATGTAATGGAGGGTGAGGTGGTGATGTTGGGATGCAGAAGGTCTCTCTTCCTTAGCATACCCTGCTCTGGGGACGTCAAACAGTATTCTGGGCAGAGCAGTTAGGCCACCTTACCTCTCTCACTCACCTCCAACTTCTCCTCTATTTTATCTGTCTTATTATATTTTGCTTAAAACAGGGCTTTCCTGGATTTGTCTCTTCTCTTCATGAGGGTTATTCCTGATTCCATAGATATAGGATAAAGGGGCTGATGACCTCTCAGATTGCTCCCTTTAATTGCACTAACCAATCAACCAATCTCCTGACATTGCTTGCAGCTGGTTGCCAGAGCTCGGACTGGTTCAGTACACACCAGTTCACAAATGTTCAGTGCCAACTGCACAGAACAGCCAGCAGGGAACCACACAGTGAGTCTGGCTTCTGACGCCAGGCATTGTACACGGAACACTGTATTGGCTGTGGAAGGTTAAGATCATACATAGAGAAATTATAATCACCGGTAATGATGCAGGAAGAGGGAAAGCAGTCAGCCAAAAGACTGAGGCCTGTGGTAAGGAACCGTGTGCCAGCTGGAAAATCATTTTAATGACATGCCCAAGAAATTTTGAAGAGATTTCATGTAAAGTTGGTGTGGGCTTCTGAAAGAGGTAAAGTATTGAAGTGTCAGTTAGTTCCTCATACATTTATGTGTGCATGCATGCAAAGACCACCTTCTTTACTGTGCAGTCCGATGGCTGTTTGGCAGTGGATTTCCAATCTTCACATCGTTCAGCCTCCATTATCTCAGTGTAGGAGCTGCAGCTGACATCTATAATTCGAAATACGTACTCCAGTCGTGGTTTTTCTCTGCTTCTTTTTCCACTAACAGGTTCTATTGCTGTTTCCAAATGCCCGTTATGTGACAACAGATAAGCAGGCTAACATTCCTTCTCAGATTCTGTTTTTTTCTGCAATTGTAGGCGATGGTAACAAGGTCAAACTTTTTAAACTACAAACACACACACAGTTGCGTTGGTAGTATTCACACTCTTTTATTTACAATGTTCCTGTAACCAAGTTGGCGAAATTAGTAACAAAAAGTACCTGTCATTGTCTGTTGAGCTGGTAACTGTTCATCTAACTGAACAAATCTTAGTTGCACAGCACCATTACCTCTTGCGTAGTGATGATCATAATGTTCTCTCTGTGGGGCTCTGATATCAACCTTCCAGTACTGGTTGTATCTTCTCCCTCAAGTACTTCACATCTGTTGATATTTGAGTCAAGGCTGAACACTCTTGGCTGCGATGAAGGCATGGCCATTAATGGCGACCTCCATCCACATATGTGTAGCCCACTGTTGTCCAGTCTGCAGCGGCCGAACTCGTTTGGCACGATAGCACAGTCATGTGTGTGGTATACGTAAACACTGCCAATCCTGAAAATTTCTCGTTTTGTCTTTTTTAAGCCAAAGTAAGTTTTTGAGAATGTGGCTTCACTGTTTTGAGGAAATGAAGTTACTATTTCTGGTGGATAGACACATAGCTTAATTGTCCAGTACTTTTTTCCCTTTTAAAATCATTGTTCCTGTAGGGATGGAAATTAAGATTTTTCTCAAGATCTGTGCATAGTCTTTCTTGTTTCTTTATGTAACACACAATAGCTTGTAGCCAGATTTTCATTTTGATTGCTCCCTCATCAAGATGTTCTGCAGACATATTGTCTGTACTTGGGGCTTTGGCAGTTCCCACCTTATTCAGAGCTGTTGTGAATATGTTTTAAAATGGATTCACCAACAACTGTTGCTTATGAAGAACAGTAAATTCAGTAAATGAATTGTGATTTGCTGTCTCCTTCAAAGTACCAATCTGGGCATCTAATACAGGCCTTCTACACTCTCTGTATTTAGGAGGACTGAGAATTAGATAACCTGAGAAATTACATCAGCGAGCTCTATGTACCATTAAGAGTACCAATGCTGTTGTGCCGTGACATCACTTACAAAACAACAGTATACAGGGTGTTATAGAAAGGTATGGCCAAACTTTCAGGAAACATTCCTCACACACAAAGAAAGAAAATATGTTATGTGGACATGTGTGCGGAAACGCTTACTTTCCATGTTAGAGCTCATTTTATTACTTCTCTTCAAATCACATTAATCATGGAATGGAAACACACAGCAACAGAATGTACCAGCGTGACTTCAAACACTTTGTTACAGGAAATGTTCAAAATGTCCTCCGTTAGCGAGGATACATGCATCCACACTTCGTCACATGGAATCCCTGATGCGCTGATGCAGTCCTGGAGAATGGCGTATTGTATCACAGCCATCCACAATACGAGCATGAAGAGTCTCTACATTTGGTACCGGGGTTGCGTAGACAAGAGCTTTCAAATGCACCCACAAATGAATCAAGAGGGTTGAGATCAGGAGAGCGTGAAGGCCACGGAATTAGTCCGCCTCTACCAATCCATCGGTCACCAAATCTGTTGTTGAGAAGCGTACGAACACTTGGACTGAAATGTGCAGGAGCTCCATCGTGCACGAACCACATGTTGTGTCGTACTTGTAAAGGCACATGTTCTAGCAGCACAGGTAGAGTATCCCGCATGAAATCATGATAACGTGCTCCATTGAGCGTAGGTGGAAGAACGTGGGGCCCAATCGTGACATCACCAACAATGCCTGCCCAAACGTTCACAGAAAATCTGTGTCTATGACGTGATTGCACAATTGCGTTGGAATGAAGCCTCATCTGTAAAGAGAACATCTGGAGTGAAATGAGGATTGACACATTGTTGGATAAACCATTTGCAGAAGTGTACCCGTGGAGGCCAATCAGCTGCTTATAGTGCCTGCACACGCTGTACACGGTATGAAAACAACTGATTCTCCCGTAGCACTCTCCATACAGTGACGTGGTCAACGTTACCTTGTACAGCAGCGACTTCTCTGATGCGGACATTAGGGTTATCGTCAACTGCACGAAGAATTGCCTCGTCCATTGCAGGTGTCCTCGTCATTCTAGGTCTTCCCCAGTCACGAGTCATAGGCTGGAATGTTCCGTGCTCCCTAAGACGTCGATCAATTGCTTCGAACGTCTTCGTCGGGACACCTTTGTTCTGGAAATCTGTCTCGATACAAACGTACCACGCCACGGTTATTACCCCGTGCTAATCCGTACATCAAATGGGCATCTGCAAACTCCGCATTGGTAAACATTGCACTGACTGCAAAACCACGTTCGTGATGAACACTAACCTGTTGATGCTACGTACTGATGTGCTTGATGCTAGTACTGTAGAGCAATGAGTCGCATGTCAACACAAGCACCGAAGTCAACATTACCTTCCCTCAATTGGGCCAACTGGCGGTGAATCGAGGAAGTACAGTACATACTGACGAAACTAAAATGAGCTCTAACATGGAAATTAAGCGTTTCCGGACACATGTCCACATAACATCTTTTCTTTCTTTGTGTGTGAGGAATGTTTCCTGAAAGTTTGGCTGTACCTTTTTGTAACACCCTGTATATGCTAGTTGAAGGGAAAGGATATTCTCTGTGACTGGCTGTGACGTATTGTGCTGTGCGTGGTTCCTTTATGTTGCCATGTCGGGCTATTTGAGAATTAGTTAAAGGCTGAATAGGTAATGTTTCCCAGAAATATGACCCAGGCTTAGTAGATGTCTGATCCCCTGTGTGAAGCAACTTCTGCATGGCTACAAGTATGGCCGCTGGTTAGGAGTAGAATAATAGAAATTCCAGTCAGAAAATATTATTGTTTCTCTAAATAATTGGAGAAGTAAATAGAACAACTCTTCGGATAAAGTACTGCTATAGGTCCTAATGACCTTGTTAGTATTATGGCAAATGTGCATTTCAAAAGATTTCCAGGTCAAGTATGATTGCAGTGTAGAAAGACATTATCAAAATCAAATCTTCATCTTTTCTGAGGCTTGTTGTGCAAACGAAATGTGCAGAAATAAAAAGGTAACTCTTTAAAATGGTATTATTAAATATCTGCAGCTATTCACTAATGGCATCAGTTTGACACAGCAAGGATAGTATGGTATTGGAACTGATTGGTGATGAGTCACATTTATCAACCGTTGCTGGAGATGGATCTGCTTGTAGCTCATAGAACTTCTGAGGGTGACTGTAAAGACAGTGGGCTACACACTGATGTCGTGTTTCAGAATCGTCCACAATGGAAGCAGTTAAGGGCACTAAGGAGACAACGGCTGTGGGCATCGGTGCCTTTCTCGACGCCGGGGACTGCGCCATGGTGATCTTGGTGGCGGGAGACACGCGGCTGGTGGTGCACAGGGCAGTCCTGGCGGACAGGAGCCCCGTGTTCGCCGCAATGTTCAGGCATGACACGCTGGAGGCCAGCAGTGGTGAGGTGAACATTGAGGACGTGGGGGGGCCAGTGCTGCGTGAGCTGGTCTCGTACCTGTACACGCTGCAGGCCCCCCAGCTGCCCGGCACGGCCCAGCAGCTGCTGGCTGCAGCAGACAAGTACGGCGTGTCGCGGCTGAAGGCAGAGTGCGAGCGGCAGGTGGCCGCTGAGCTGACTGTGGAGACCGCGGCAGCTGCAGCCGTCCTCGCAGTCCGCCACTCCTGCAGTGACCTCAGGCGCGCCGCACTGGCGTTCATTAAGACCTGTCCGTTCGAGGTGATGGCCACTCGAGGCTGGGCAGATGCAATGCTCAATCAGCCTAAAGACTTGATTCAAGTCAGTCAATTGCTTAATGATCCACCACCACAAACCAGGTAAGCATGAGAGACCTCACTTCTTTCTCATTTCTACATGTGGGTGTATTTCCAAGCCCACAATTTTTGCTACTGAGTTTCCTTAGATGTGTCTCTACTGTAAAATACACTATCATAGACGATCATTTCCTGATAGCTCATGATGCTATCATATCCTCCTTGTAACAGGCTCACTGAATCTCTAATCTGAACCCAGTCCATTACCAGATAAATAGCTAACAAAAATCATGAAAGAGCCAATTTGTAGACATTAACTTTCTTAAACTACGTGCGTACAAAAGTTGTTTTTAGGTTTTGGCATAAAGTGAATAAAAAGTTCACTCACTGTGTGAATACAGTATGAACCATTCTGCAGTGGACACAGAGTTGTCTTGCCCAGCACAGTAATCACTATTCACACCTCAGTACTACAGCCTTGTCTGTGGCATAGTTGTCGTTCACTTTTTCCTACGTGCATGCCATGTGCCTGTAACTTTCTCAAAATAATTCTTTGTTCTCTCCAAATCCAAACAGTACATGTAAGATTATGGATTACATTAAAGGCACATTATACGAAAGAATAACATGTTTCTCTGTCAGGGCTTGTATGGAAGATGGGCAGAAACCAGATAAAGTAAGCACCTGTACTCAAATATGTGGCTGCTCACACCTCACGCAGCATGAGACCACCTCATGGGACCACAAACTTGGCTGTTCCACAAAATTCTGAAACTTCCCATCTAATTTTGTTCCACTCTTTTCAGCAATTACATAAAGCTCACACATTCCCCTATGTGACACACAGAATAACATGCTTAGCTGTGTCCTCAATGAATGGGCATCAAACCTCCAGCTGCCTATCTCAATTGCACTATGATCTGTGCTATTCACTCAGTGAATACCTCAGAATTTCATTCTACTGTGGCACTCCTTATGACATCTATCCCATTTATTGCTGTTGCTGTTCCATCTCTGGTAATACGAACATTTTTTCTGCACCACATTAGTTATGTATGCACCTAAAAGTCTAGTAGCCATTGACACTGATAAATTGTCTTTATTTTTCAGCTAGATTTTTAATATTTATGCAGTACATTATGAGCTACTTGTCATACTGGAAACCTTGTGCATGAGATGACACTCCTTGCATTCCTTCATGCAATTGTGATGAACTCATAGCATGTATTGGAAATCATTCAGTGTGTTTCTCTTTTATTCAGTAAAGAGTAACAAGAAAATTTAACTCTGAATCAACAAACTTATTACAGTTGCTATGTATGTTCCTGGAAAAAAAAGGAGAGAAAAGCACATCACACCTAAATTATTCTCTGTATTACTCCATTGCTGTGGGAAAAAACACTAGTTCTTACATTTGAAAAAAAAAATTTAGTAATTGCAATCTCTGTGTACATTTCACAAATTTTCTTGGTGACATACGTAAGATTCTTGTTGCAATTCCTGACCTTCACCTTCTTCACTGTCTCATACTTTAGACCACTGGGTAGTAGTTGCTGCAGGTACGTACACACTGTTTGGTTCTGGAGCTGCCAGGGTGTTCAGTTGTCAGACTCCCCCCTTCTCCCTCTCTCTTCCTCATAATGACACTTAACATCACACATTTTATATGCCACACATGCCTAGAATTTTAATAATTACAATAAGATATATTGCATGTAAGCAGCATATTGTTTTACTGCATTGGCTGACACTGTTCTTTTGCATTTTCTGGAGAGGGCTTCTTGTGACTCCATGATTAATTTTCCTCACCTTGTGTCCATGCCAGACTTTCTTAACATTGATTTCTTATGGAATTTACAATAGTCAGTCAGTCAGTCAGTCAGTCAAGACTGTGTCTTCTCCAGACAGGAAGATATCACAGCTTACTTTAACCACCCACTTCATGGTCCCATGGATGCTTACAAAATGAGAATGCTCATTTGAAAAATTCTTAAATTTATGTTAACTATAGTTATTGTATGAAATTTTGATTTATATGTGATTTTTCCTACCAAATAAATTCTGCAGTACCATCGCCTCTTTCTGTCATTAAATCATGATTTTCATCTTGCTCCCCTGTTCACTGCTCTGAATGACTTCTCCAGCTCAGTTCAAAACTCGCTGTCGACCTTTCCATTATCTGTAGCTTTCAAAGCCCAGTCTTTAATACATGCTTTGAACACCGTCTGATCATAGTGTCACGTTAATACTTTTTTCTTTTTTTTTACAGCCAGATGAGTGCCTGTCCAATTCAAAGGCATTTGTTGATTCTGTGAACTGACATGCTCAAAAGTAGCCAAATTACTTAAATTGTATTCTGTCTGGTTTGTATGCAACCACATAGTGTAACTGTCTTGAAATTCGTCTGCTATTTCCAGTACAGTTGTCACATATACAAAGTTATTACTACAAGAAACCAACAGAGAGAACTGTTCTCTATGGCTATCAGTCAAGGTAAAAACCAATACGACAATAATGTAAAATCTCATTACTGGAGATAACAGTGCTCAATGCTTGAGAACTCAAATTTATTACAATGATATTTCGAAAAGCAAGATTCAAATTTAAATTACTTACTGTTGTGTTGGGCTGGGACCGAGGACTCCAATCCTGCCATTACTGTTTCTGCTAACTAACCACAAGATATCTTAACTATCATTTTAACCACAAGTAACAATGTGTGTGCATGTTTAAACTTAATGTGATGTGGCGTAAAGTTTTGTTTTGGGCAGGGATTCAACTCCAGCACCTAATAGGGTTGTTAGTGAAGCTCAATAAAATGTTACATAACGAAACATTTCACCACTAGAGGGATAATCAAACTGAAATAACTTGACAACAAAATTTCGCCCAACCATGTTTGAAACCCACTATAGACCATAATTTTCAGGCCATGAACAGTTATAGAATGTCAGTTTATTTCAACACTAGTGAGATATGTTAGTGTCTCATCTAGGAATTATGCAATGAAAAGTTCTGTGCTGACTAGGACTCTTTAACTATGTACATACAATTGCTATTTACTACATACGAATAGATGTTGACTATCAAATGCTCTTTCACCAATAGCTAGAAGTGGAATTGATTATGATAAAAGGTTCTGTGCGTGAGAGTAAAAACCTGTGCCAATCGTTATTTTTGACAATGCGTGCAGAAATGTTAAAAATGGTAATTGCTTTTCACCTATGGTTTCATGTACATTTGTAATTGAGATAGTGTGTCATTGTCCAGAGGAGTTAATTATTTTCTAGTTCTTTATTTTTGTGCTAGAGATTTGTTAATTTACTAAAAGAAGAGATGCATTTGATTTATAAGGACGTCAGTCATTGGTAGTCACTACTCTATTCTGAGAATGGGTCCATTATTGTTCATGAAGTGTTCTTTTATTGTAGTTTAAAGAGGAATTTATTTTTTACCATCAAATGTTATTAAGTTGCAAAGAGGCTTTATGTATCCAGCATAATACACTGAAGAGACAAAGTGGTACACCTGCCTAATATCATGTAGTGACCTTGCAAGCATTCAGAAGTGTTGCAATACAGTGTGGCATGGACTTGAGTAATGTCTGTAGTGGTGGTGGAGGGCAGTGACACCATGATTCCTGCAGGGCTGTCAATAAATCTGTAAGAGTACGAGGGGGTGGAGATCTCTTCTGAACAGCATGTGGCAAGGCATTCCAGATATGCCCAATAAGGTTAATGTCTGGGGAGTTTTGTGGCCAGTCAAAGTGGTTAAACTCAGAACTGTTCTGGAGCGCCACTGTAGCAATTCTGTACATGTGGGTTGTCACGTTATCCTGCTGGAATTGCCCAAGCCCATCGGAATGCAAAATGGACATGAATGGATGCAGGTGATCACATAGGGTACATGTTACCTGTCAGTCATATCTAGATGTATCAGGAATTCCATATAACTCCAACTGCATGTGTCCTAAATCATTACAGAGCCTCCACCAGCTTGAACAATCCCCTGCTGACATACAGGGTCCATGAATTCATGAGGTTGTCTCCATACCTGTACACGTTCATCCACTCAATACACTTTGAAACGACTCTTACAACCAGGCAACGTATTTCCAGTCATCAACAGTCCAATGTCATTCAACATAGAAGTTTTCTGGGTCTGGTACCACGTCATAATGTATAAAACTACTGCTGCTGGACACAAACCAACGTTTCGGCCACGGTTGCAGTGGCCTTCTTCTACCAGTAGACCCAGAAGAAGACTGCTGCAACCATGCCCAAAATGTTTGTTTTTGTCCAGCAGCAGTAGTTTCATACATTATGTGGTACCATACCCAGAAAACTTTTATGTCAACTGACTCTGGCTGTGAAAGCCTATGCAATTATATCACGTTTTGTTGTTTATGGACCCAGGCGAGGTGTAAAGCTTTTTGTCGTGCAGAAGCCCCTATCGATGATGTTTTGTTGAAGCTCTTCACACGCTGACACTTGATAGCCCAGCATTGAAATCTGCAGCAATCTGTGGAAGGATTGCACTCTAATCACACTGAACAACTCTCTTCAGTCGTTGTTGGTCCCATTCTTGCAGGATCTGTTTCTGGCTGCAGTGATGTCAGAGATGTGAAGTTTTATCAGATTCCTGATATTCATGGTACATTCACAAAAGGGTCATACAGGAAAACCCCCACTTCATCGTTATCTCGAAGATGCTGTCTCTCATCACTTGTGTGCTGGCTGTAACACCATTTTCAAACTCTATTAAATCTTGATAACCTGCCATTGTTGCAGCAGTATCTGATCTAACAACTGCACCAGATACTTGTTATATGTAGGTGTTGCCACATTCTGCCTGGTTACATATCTCTGTATTTATATATCACTATTATACCAGTTTATTTGGTGCTTCAGTGTAGTTTCTTGAAGAGGTCATTCATTATTATTATTTCTTCTGTTACTATTTACACCATTGATCGTGGCAAAGACCAGGGTAGCCTTAAGCAAATGTAACTTTAGTAGCATAGATGATCACTTTGGATAAATTCCATGTGGAAAAATTTACCGAAGCCAGTAGTGTGGAAGGAGTCCTAATAAAAGTACCATGCAATTGCTTTAGAAAATGCATAATTTTTTTCTCATGTAGCATATACATTGATGTTTATAACCTAGCAGAGCAAAATTAATTTAAACAAGTAGGTTCATACATAAGATAATTCAGATTTATCATTTGTCAGTTTTTATTTGAGATTCTAAATTGTTCTTTCAGTGACTTACCGGATGTTGTACATTTGAAAGTAGTGAGGATTATTGTGTAAGCATCAGAAAGTGGTGCATGAAATGTCCGTGGTGAGTGCATTGAAGAAATCATGTCAGAAAATAGTTTACTCATATTAAGTTGTTGTGATGGGCACACCAGTATGGTCCAATCAGTTACTGGCAAATGTGATGCAGTCTGATAGTTTAAGCCTTTGTGAGACATTTGCATTTGATGGGCTGTGGACTGTGTTGAGGAAGGAAGAAAGAAGTAATTTAGGGTCAAATGTGCCATTGACTGCAAGACCTTTAGAGACAAGCAGAAGCTACATATTGCCAAGTGTGGGGAAGGAAATCAGTAGTGCCCTGTCAAAGGAAATGTCTCAGAATTTGTGTTAAATGATTTAAGGAAGTGATGGAAAAGAAATCAGGATGGTGAGGTGGAGGTTTGAACCACTGGGTCATAATTTCATAGAAAGAAAATGTTTGTCCCTGACAAAAAAAATCCAAGCAAAGGCCAATGTGTGTGCTCAGAATGTAACATTACGTACCTGCTGGAATGATGTTTTTTGCTAAGAAATGCTTCTCAGAGGCGTGTCCTGAGCCGTTGGCATCTGTTGAAATAGTGGTCGGATGCAATAATTTTCATGTCATGTCAAGCTGTAATGTGCACATAAAATCAAAAAAGAAGAATAATTATGATTTTTTTATTTGGTGTATCTTGTCAACAATGGCAGTTGGTGTTGGTTTAGACTTCCACATACAAAACTTTTCAAGGCATCATTTCAGTGTCAAACATGCCACTCCTAGCAACTGGTGAAAAAGAATTCGATAGTCAACTTCTCTTTGTGTGCAGTCAATAATGATGTTATGTGCAGGGTTTGACTCCCACTCAGCACAGAACTTTTCATTGCATTATTTCCAGTCACAACATGTGCACATTTCACTACATGTGAAGTACGCCAATATTTAACATTTATTTGTGGCTAGAAATCAATTATAGGTGCTGGGTTCAACTCAAAGTGAGGTAACAAACTACTGTCTCATCATTTCAGTTTTTCATCTCACTGCTGGTGAAATATTTGGGTACCTAACACATTATTGTGCATAATTAACAAGCCTAATATTTTCTGGGATCGAATCGTCATCCAACACCATACTTTACCATCATTTCAACATGAAAACACAAGCACACTTGTTTACCCATTTTTGAAATGATATTTAAGATCTTTAGTATGTAGTTAACAGAGACACTAGTTGTTAGATTGGAGTCCTGGATGCCAGTCTAGTAAAGTTTTAGTCTCATAATTTCATGTTGAAACTTGGTTTTAGAAATGTCATTTAATGCAATAAATTTGAGTTTACAAGTGCACTTGCTGAGAGGAAACTCGGGTGGTTCAACTGAATACAATTAGCTCACTGGTAAGTCATTTGTATTAGCAGGACTGCTACTCTCATTGTCACTGTTCGTTTCACGTGTTGTTTGTGTTTGGACAGTCACTCAGCAATGCTGGATGCAGTGAGACACCCCCAGGTCCCCCCATGGTCACTCTTGCTGACACTATTCCCCTCTCTGTGTGTGCACAGTGCACCAGCTGCTACATCGCTGAGGCCCGCCATCACCACTGCTACTGCTACTGCTACTGCTGGTGCACCTTGTCAGACTCGTGCCACAGTTGTGCTGCCCACATATCCTCCACCTGACGAAGCCACTGTCTCTCAGATGCGGTAAGTTCTCTCACTATACATGTGCTGCATGTACACAAACTACGATTATGTTGTAAAGGAGATGGAAAAACTGAAAAAGGAAATGTAAAGGCTCAGCCTAGATTTAATGAGGGTAACTAAAGTGAAGTGGAAAGAAAATCAGAGCATATTGTCAGAAGAACAATGGGGCAGTATCTAGAGGATGAGGAAGTTGTATAATGAGAGATTACTTAAGAATCGGTTGGTGGGGAAAATAGTGACTTATTCTCACCAGAATCAGCAAACCAATGACAACAATAATTATGGCATGTAAGTGACATCATATGGAGGAAATCTAGTGACAGGGAGAGAGAATGACTCGACTGAATTTGTAACCCTCCATGTAAAGAGATGAACATCTAACAGTCGTGGGGTGTTGGAATGGTTTGGTAGGGGGACAGATAAACACATGTTCATGAGACCATTTGGGGGTGGTTATTAGGAATCACAGAGGAGAAAGAAACCTACAGTTGACCAAAAAATTTCTGCTAGTAACAATAAATACAGTCATCAAGAATCAAAACAGAAGCAAATGTCGGTAGCTCACCACGGTGTGGACCACCTAGGTTGCACCACGATACTTAGGTGTGACAGCCAGCCCCAGTAATCAAAGATCAGAAACTTCACCTTCTGTAGATGATGGGTCTGTGTGAACAACAGATTGAGTACCATGAGCACCCAAAGTCCTCAGTTATTTATGATATGTATTCCTATCCCTGTCTTGCCCTACACTTTCAACCCTCTACAGCTTTCTCTATTACCATGGCAATTATTTCCTGTTGCCTTCACATATACCCTATTATGGTGCCCTTCTTCTTGCCACAGTTTTCCATATATTGCTGTTGTCAACTATTCTGCAGAGATGTCTCACAGTTCCTCTCTCTCCAACTTTACCTAATTTCAACATCCTTCTATACCACCCCTTTTAGAATGCTCTGATACTCTTCCTGTTTTTCCCGTAGTACATGATTCATTTTCATACAGTACTGTGCTCCTATCATACATTCAGATATTTCTTACCCAAATGAAGCCTTGTTTTGTGAGGAATGTCTTTTTTTTTCCTGTGCTACATCACAACCTTGCTTTGTCCCTCCGTGTAAATTGGCTTTACGGGTTGCAGAATCTGTACAATTTGTCTACTTTGTGGTCCTTACTTTTGATGGTAAATTTGTCACCAATGTTGTTTCTGCTACTCTCCAATACTTTCCTCTTTCTTCTGTTCATAAATCGTAATTTGATGCTCATTTGACTGATTACATGCAGCAACTATGGTAATTCTTTCTCACTTTCAGTATACAAACCAATGTCACCAGTGAATTTTATCAATGAAATCCTTTTCACCTTCAATTTTAATTACATTTCGGGAAGTTTCTTCAGTTTCACCAATGATTCATCAGGGTTCAGTCTGAACATTTTGTTAATTATTGTATATATTATATGTTACCTGCTGTTCCATATGTCTTACACCTATTTTTAAAATTTCGTATGTTGTCACTGTGTCATATTGTCAAATGCCATTTAAAGATTGACAAATACAATAAGGATATCTTTTTTAATTTTCTTACATATTTCTTCCATTATCACGTCAGGTCAGATCGGCCTCCCTGGAGCTAAATCTAAACTTGGTGTCCTCTATCAGACACTTAGTTTTGTCTTCCATTCCGCTGCATTTTATTATTATTATTATTATTATTATTATTGTCAATAATGTGGATTCATGAGCTGTTCAGCTCATTGTGCAAAATTTATTGCACTTATCAGCTCTTACTCACTTCTGTAGTGTGTAGATGATATTTTTCTAGCAGTCTGTTATGACTCCTGTCTCATGGACTGTACAGCCCAATTTGAATAGCCATTAGGTTGCCACCTTCCCCAACAATCATGTAAGTTCTGAAGGAATGTTGTCAAACCATTCTGCCTTGTTTGTGTGGAAGATTTGATAAATTCTCAGTCTAATAGTCCCTAAGTTTCCCAATTTGACTTCCATTTCTACTTCTATAACACATTGTGATAGTTCCTCCAACTTGTACAGGTCTTTAATGTACTTCTATCTGCCATTTACACTCTCCTCCACATTTACCAGTGGAATTTCTTTTGAACTCTTGTTGATACCTTTGCACTTAATTTCACCAAAAACTGTTAAGACTTTTCTTTGTACTGAATTAGTCCTTTCTATAATTTGTTCCAGTTTCTTCTAATTCTTCCGGCAGTCATTCTACTTTTACTTCCCTCAAACTTCAGTTTGATTTCATTCCTTAGTGACCTGTAATGCTGCGTTCCTATCTTTCCCTGAATATTGTTGTATTTTTTCTTTTCATCTAACAATTTCAGTGTATTTTTCAGTTTGCCAAGGTTTCTTCAGAGTTCCTTTCCTTCTACCTACATTTTTTTGTCAAACTTTGGCTATTGGCATTTTCACAGACACAAACAGCTGTTTAGCTGAACTTCCAACTGTGGCATTCGTTATCGCATTATCTACAGAATCAAAGAAGTTAAAATTCCCATTCTATTCATCAGTACTTCTGTATCCCATCTATTTACACATTTATTCCTCATGACAATTCTCTTAAGCTTCACTTCACTCATCATCATAACTACTTTTGATCTGGCTCTCCATCTGTTCCTGGGTACACTTTACAATTCAATATCTGATTTTGCAATGTCTGTCTGGTTGTGATGTACTCCAGCTGGAATCTCTTTCACCGACTATACCTCCGCCTCCCTCCTTAAAAGCCAAAAACACTCAGGCACAGAAGCAGCCATCCGAATGTCGCAGAATACAGGGTGAAGACTTGCAGTAACTACACTATGCAAAACGTGTTTCAATAGGGCAAGGAGGCTCTTCCACAATATTGGTGTGGGGAGAACCATCTGGTAAAGATCACTTTCTGGAAAATGTACTTTAGTGATCATTGTATGTGGTAAGCCAAATTTCTTGAAATGTCTCCAAGTGGTGCTGCCCCCCATCTTGTAAATATTTGAAAACTGATTGTTAAATAAGGAGTTTTGTCAGAAGCTTGATGTGGTAATCATGATGTTTTTTACTCTTGAAATGATCCTTAACATTTGACTGTCTTTTAGCATTGTAACAGCTATAAAAATACAAATGCTAGTACTTGAAGCATGTTGGTTGGTCCACGCCAGTCTGATGCCTCATGTGAAGGAGTGATTTGAGTCCTGGGACACTCTAATCTGACCTTCGGATGATAGTGCAGTCTGTGATTTTGAACAAAGTCTTGCCATTGCTAGTGTTCGCTGTGAAACTGTATGGACACACCAGAGCCAGGTGGAGGTTCACCACCTCCACTATGGCCACAGCTAGCAGATCCCAGTGGGTTTCAAAATCAGATCCCAGCTGTTAAAACTTGAGTTGTTTATGATTTACATTTTCTGTATCATCAGTTGACAGGAAAAAAGAAGGGGAAGTGTTTTTTCATTAATTTTTGATTTCTTTGGAGGGATTAATTTTCAGCTGGAACAGTTGCATTATCATCTTCGTGTGTAATATTTGTAGAGAATGTCTCAGAGTATTTGGGGCATGAATGTTAAGTTGATCAGCTGTAAAAGCTCTGCTGGAATGAAATAAATACTTTGTATTTGTTCTACATTGGCAGAGAAGTGGACACATTTTAGTTCTTAGCACATGTGACACGCAGTTTGCAGTATTAGAATGTACGTATTCTCTGCTGGGTGATTCTAGTGAGGCTGCCAGATATAAGTGACACGGAGCATTTCTCAGTATGGAGATCAGTGGCATGAGGTAGGGAGTGTCTTCAGCAAGCCCATGTTTGTTCACAGGATGATTTCTAATGCTGATGGAAAAAACATAAAAAATTCATTTACTGTGGCAGACTACAGGTTTTGCAGAAGCGAGCAGACATCCGGAAGCAACAATAATGTTGTGAGGAGTGCGCGTGCGTGTGCGCGTGCGCGTGCGCGTGCGTGTGCGCGTGCGCGTGCGCGTGCGCGTGTCCGTGCGCTCACGCACGAGCGAGCAAGTGAGCGAGCAAGGATTAGTGAACACTATTATCGGCTTCAGAGTGAGTGTGTGCTATCACGCTCAAAAGTATCCAAACGACCGGAATTGTTTTGCCTGGTTTGTATGCAACGCACATAACTCATTCTGGTACAGTGTTTTGACTACACAAAATGGTTACTGCCAGAGGCCACAATGGATGACTGCTCCGTATGGCTATAAGTCCAGATGGAAATTAATACAATCATAATGCAAATACTAGGAAACACCTTAAGAGATTACACAGCCTTCATGCTTGTTAATTCAAATTTATTACAATAAATGACATTTCTAAAAGCAACTTTCTCCTTGAAATTATAACAGAAAATTTCTGTACTGAACCGGAAATCGTACGGCGACTAAAAGGAGTTTCAACCATTTCGGCCTTCCATGTGATGGTCCCCCTTGTGGTTTGACCTCCTTTTTTCAAAATTCTACAGAAGTACGAGCCTTTTGGGGAAGGACGCCTTACGTGGTGTATCACTGGTCCTCAGTGCACTAAGACCTTGGCACTCAGCATTGTAACGGCGTTGTAACCACACCCATTATTCCTCAAATTGGGCCTAAACGACTGATGGGTTGCACAAGTTACGCCCATAGTGCGTCCCCATCTGCACCTACGATCATGATGGACTTTCCATGGCACCCGAAATCCAGCACGGTAGCCAGCCCGTTGTGGTGGGGTCGTCATGTACCCTCTAGGTTGTAGCCCTCTGACAACACAGGGATCGTACTGCCGATACCTGAGCTGCACCCTCCCCACGTCGGCCAAGGAGTAGATGCCCGTCTCCTTGGGGGATCGGGACTCCCGGCAACGGTCATCCTGCCAGGTGGCCCTTGCTGAGGCTGGGTGGCGCCCGTGGGGAGAGCCCCTGGTCGGAGTGGGTGGTATCGGGGCGGACGTTTCGCAGATGAAATGTCAACATGTATCAGGTCGCTCTGCAGCAGAGTCTTTTAGAAAGAAAGGTACTGTCTCTGGTTCTGGTTCTCCTGCCCTTTCCCCCTTGGCCACTTCCTGGGAGGAAGGACAGGCCCGCCGGCTTGGGGCGAAGTACTTGCCCCGCTATTTAGTCTGTTCTCGGACCGATGGGGGGACGTTCGCCACCTCCAAGCCTATGTTCTTTGTTCAGCACATCGAGGGCATCTTCGGGGAAATCGAGGCTCTCAGTAAAATGCGTTCGGGGTCCGTTCTTATCAAGACCACCTCTGCCACACAGTCGGCGGCGCTCCAGGCGTGCGACCGCCTAGGGGACATCCCAGTGTCCATTGTCCCACATCTGGCACTAAATAGGACGCAGGGGGTTATTTTTCATTGGGACCTCCTGCTGCAATCTGATAAGGAGCTCCGGGCCAACCTGGAGCGCCGAGGTGTGCATTTCGTCCGGCGAGTTCAGCGCGACCCCAAAGACTGTCGCATCGACACCGGAACCTTTATCCTCGCCTTCGAGGGGGACGTACTCCCAGCGGAGGTAAAGGTGATGTGCTACCGGTGCGACGTGCGACCTTACGTCCCGCCCTCTATGCGCTGCTTTCGGTGTTTGTGCTTTGGGCACATTTCGTCCCGGTGTGAGGCTGAGCTCCTTTGTGGCGATTGCGGACGTCCTTTTCGCGAGGAACATACATGCACCCCACCACCTCGGTGCGTCAATTGTCCTGGCATCCACTCGCCTAGATCTTTAGACTGCCCCACGTATCAGAAGGAGAAGAAGGTTCAAGAATTAAAAACTTTGGATCGACTCTCTTATTCTGAGGCCAGGAAGAAGTATGACCGCCTCCATCCCGTGATGTTGACAACTTCGGTTGCCTCAGTCATGTCCACTCCTTCCACAGTATCCTCACCCCTATCCTGTCCCCCCTCCACACCCCATCCGGGGTCTATGCCTCCGCCTCCGGCTTCCGAGGTCCGGCGTTCCAAAACAAACCTCGCACATGAGGACCTTCTTCGGGTCCAGCCCACCATCCCCGTGCCTCATCGGCCTTCCAAGAAGGCCTCCAAGAAGAAATCTTTATCCCCCTCTCGACCCCGGCGCATTTCGTCTGACGCTCCATCCGTGAGTCGCTGCTCCTGGCTGTCCTCAGTTTCTCTGCTGCCAGGCGCTCTGCTGGCCTCTCATCTGCAAATGATGCTGCCCCTCCTACGCAACCAGGGACAGCAGCTGCCGCTGGCGATGACTCGGTGGAACAGGATCCGCCTCCCGCCGGTTGTAGCGTTGTTCCCTCGACACCTGGCCCTCCGCGGCCGTCAAGGTGACCAGCTCTTCCCCCGTCTCGTTCCCCCTCTTTTCTGACTAGCGATGGCTTTGTTACATTGGAACGTAAGAGGTATTCGATCTAATCTGGAGGAATTACAACTGCTCCTCCGCCTGCACTGTCCGCTCGTCCTTGGTCTCCAGGAAACCAAGTTGCGTCCAACTGACCGTATTGCTTTTACCCACTATACCTCGGAGCGGTCTGACCTCCCCCCTGTGGACGGTATTCCAGCTCATGGTGGGGTCATGTTGCTCGTTCGGGACAATGTCTGTTACCATCCCCTCCCATTGACCACCTCACTCCAAGCAATAGCTGTCCGTATTACTCTTTCTGCCTTTACTTTTTCTGTTTGTACCGTCTACACTTCATCATCATCCGCAGTTAGTCTGGCTGACATGATGCACCTGATTGTTCAGCTTCCTCCGCCGTTTTTATTGTTTGGCGACTTCAATGCCCATCATCCCCTTTGGGGCTCTCCTGCATCCTGTCAGAGAGGCTCCCTCTTGACAGATGTCTTCAACCATCTCAATCTTGTCTGCCTCAATACTGGCACCCCGACTTTCCTCTCGGACTCTACTCATACCTACTCCCACTTGGACCTCTCGATCTGTTCTACCACTCTTGCCCGTCAGTTCGAGTGTTATGTCCTTTCTGACACCTATTCGAGCAACCACTTCCCCTGTGTCGTTCGTCTCCTGCACCACAGCCCATCCCCACGTCCTTCGAGCTGTAACATACCGAAAGCTGACTGGGGACTTTACTCCTCCCTGGCGACCTTTCCGGACCACGATTTTCTCAGTTGTGACAGTCAGGTCGAATACCTCACGGCTGTTATCATCAATGCTGCCGAACGTTCCATTCCTCGTACTACCTCTTCTTCACGTCGCGTTTCCGTCCCCTGGTGGAATGAGGCTTGTAGAGACGCTATCCGTGCTCGACGACGTGCTTTACGCATCTTTCGCCGCCATCCTACGTTGGCGAATTGTATTGGATACAAACGACTCCGAGCGCAATGCCGTAGAGTCATCAAAAAAACCAAAAAACTTGTTGGGCCTCTTTCACCAGCTCCTTTAACAGTTTTACTCCCTCTTACGTCGTCTGGGGTGGCCTGCGCCGGCTATCTGGCATTAAGGCCCACTCCTTGGTACCTGGCCTGACTTCAGGTGATGAGGTCCTTGTTGATCCTGTGGATATCTCCAACGCCTTCGGCCGCTTTTTCGCGGAGGTTTCAAGCTCCGCCCATTACCACCCTGCCTTCCTTCCCAGGAAAGAGGCAGAAGAGGCTTAACAACCTTCCTTCCACTCGCTGAATCTGGAAAATTATAATGCCCCCTTTACTAAGCGGGAACTCGAATGTGCACTTGCACTGTCCCAGTCCTCTGTTCCGGGGCCAGATGCCATTCACGTTCAGATGCTGGCACACCTTTCTCCGGCAGGCAAAAGCTTCCTTCTTCGTACCTACAATCGCGTCTGGACCGAAGGTCAAGTCCCCATGCGTTGGCGTGACGCCGTCGTTGTTCCTATACCCAAACCCGGGAAGGATAGACACCTTCCTTCTAGTTACCGCCCCATTTCTCTTACAAGCTGTGTCTGTAAGGTGATGGAGCGCATGGTTAACGCTCAGTTAGTTTGGATTCTTGAATCTCGACGGCTACTTATCAATGTTCAATGCGGCTTTCGTCGCCGCCGCTCTGCTGTTGACCACCTTGTGACCTTGTCGACATTCATCATGAACAACTTTTTGCAAAAGCGCCAAATGGTCGCCGTGTTCTTCGATTTGGAGAAGGCTTATGATACCTGTTGGAGAGGAGGTATCCTCCGCACTATGCACAGGTGGGGTCTACGCGGTCGCCTGCCCCTTTTTATTGATTCCTTTTTAACAGATCGAAAGTTTAGGGTACGTGTGGGTTCCGTATTGTCCGATGTCTTCCTCCAGGAGAACGGAGTGCCTCAGGGCTCCGTCTTGAGCGTAGCCCTTTTTGCCGTAGCGATCAATCCCATTATGGATTGCATTCCACCTAATGTCTCAGGCTCTCTTTTTGTCGATGACTTCGCGATCTACTGCAGTGCCCAGAGAACATGCCTCCTGGAGCGCTGCCTTCAGCGTTGTCTTGACAGCCTATACTCATGGAGTGTGGCAAATGGCTTCCGGTTCTCTGAAGAGAAGACGGTTTGCATCAACTTTTGGCGATACAAAGCGTTCCTTCCGCCATCCTTACATCTCCGTCGCGTTGTTCTCCCATTCGTGGAAACAACTAAGTTTCTAGGGCTCACACTGGACAGGAAACTTCGTTGGTCTCTGCACGTCTCTTATTTGGCTGCTCGTTGTACACGTTCCCTTAATGTCCTCAGTTCTTAGTGGTTCATCTTGGGGAGCGGATCGCACTGTCCTGCTTCGCTTGTATCGGTCCATAGTCCGATCAAAGCTGGATTATGGGAGCCTCGTCTACTCGTCTGCTCGGCCATCCCTCTTACGCCGTCTCAACTGCATCCACCATAGGGGGTTACGTCTTGCGACCGGAGCTTTCTACACTAGTCCCGTCGAGAGTCTTTATGCTGAAGCTGCCGAATTACCATTGACCTACCGGCGCGACATACTGCTTTGTCGGTATGCCTGCCGGCTGTTGTCAATGCCCGACCACCCCTCTTATCAGTCCTTCTTCGCTGATTCTCTCGACCGTCAGTATGGGTTGTATGTGTCTGCCCTGCTGCCCCCTGGAGTCCGCTTTCATCGCCTGCTTCGACAATTGGATTTTGCGCTCCCTACCACCTTCAGAGAGGGTGAGAGCCCGACACCACCTTGGCTCCAGCCTCCGGTTCATGTTTATCTCGACCTCAGCTCGCTCCTGAAGGAGGGTACTCCGACTGCAGTGTATTGCTCACGGTTTGTCGAACTTCGTGCGCGACTTGCCAGTCACACCTTTATTTGCACTGATGGCTCCAAAACTGACGATGGTGTCGGCTGTGCCTTTGTTGTCGGGGCCGTCACCTTTAAATACCGGCTCCTTGACCAATGTTCCAGCTTTACGGCCGAGCTTTTTGCTCTCCATCAGGCCGTTCAGTATGCCTGCCACCACCGCCATTCATCATATGTACTCTGCTCTGATTCACTCAGTGCTCTTCAGAGCCTTGGAGCTCCATATCTGGTCCATCCCTTGGTGCAACAGCTCCAGCAGTCCCTCCATTCTTTCGCTGAGGGTGGCTCTCCTGTCAGCTTTCTGTGGGTTCCCGGACATGTAGGAGTGCCTGGGAATGAGGCTGCTGATGCTGCAGCCAAGGCTGCAGTCCTCCTGCCTCGGCCAGCCTCCCGTTGCGTCCCGTCATCTGACGTTAGTGGGGTTGTTTGTAAGAGGCTTGTGTCCTTGTGGTGGGATACTTGGTCCTCACTTCAAGGAAACAAGCTCCGGGCAGTCAAACCGTTCCCAACTGCTTGGACAACCTCCTCCCGACCATCTCGGCGAGAAGAGGTCCTTCTGACCAGGTTGCGGATTGGGCATTGCCGGTTTAGCCACCGCTACCTGCTCTCCGGTGACCCAGCCCCGCAGTGCCCTTGTGGTCATGCATTAACAGTGCGCCATGTTTTATTGTCGTGTCCCCGTTTTAGTCAATCTCGTGTTGTCCTGTCTCTGCCATCTACTTTACAGGATATTTTAGCGGATGACGCTCGAGCAGCTGCTCGTGTTCTTCGTTTCATTACTTTGACGGGGTTGTCCAAAGACATCTAACTCTTTCACTTATTTTATCTGCCTCTTTGTAAGAACTTTCTGGTGTCCCCCCCCCCCCTTGAGTTTTACTACATTATATGTGCTCTAACAATTGTGACTGGGCGCTAATGACCTCAGTAGTTGAGCCCCCTTAAACCACAAAGAAGAAAAAAAAAAAAAAAAAAAAAAAAAACCAACTGGATACAGATCACAAGTATACAAAACATTTATTACCAGATACCCAGAATTAAAATTTCTAACAGAACAATGACTAGCTGATCATATCCGTGTAGTAATCAAAAATAACAGGATACCCCAGTCAGAATAAGAAAATATCAAACAACAAGTACATCAAATACTGGAACAAAATAATGTGCAATCAGAAGAAGAAGAAAATACAGTAATGAACTCAAACATCCCGGAGCAAACAAACGAAGAACAAAACGCATCAATTAAACAATCAGAGGAAAACGACATCTTAAGACAGCCACCAGAACAAGCACAAATAGAACACGAAGTGACACACATGTTAGATATAGAAGAAAAATTTCAGCTGGCATATATAGAATACAAAGACACAAATACAGACATTAGACCGTTCTTGCATAGACCACCAAATTACCCACAAGTCAAAACAACAATAACAACTATCAACACAATCATACACAACAAAATAAATGAAAATGCAACTATGGAAGAGTTACAACTACTGGTTTATATAGGAGCACTCACTACACTAAATATACACACTAGGCAGAGATCAGAACCAACCAACACACACAGAAGAAACCCACAAAACCAGCATGGCAACACAGGCTACAGATCAGAATAGAAAAACTGAGAAAAGACATCGGACAGCTAACACAATTTATAAGAAATGAAATGTCAGAAAAAAAAACGAAAAAGGTTAGGTAAAAATCTCACAACAAGAAGCAATAGAGCAATTAGATGAAAAGAAGCAGGAATTACAAGCATTGGCCAAACGACTTAGAAGGTACGAAAAAAGTGAAAATAGAGGGAAACAAAACCAAACATTCAACACAAACCAAAAGAGATTTTACCAGACAATAGATAACACACACATTAAAATAGACAATCCACCAAACATATCAGACATGGAACACTTATGGAGCAACATATGGTCAAACCCGGTACAGCATAACAGACATGCATGGTGGATACAAGCAGAAACACACATACAAGATGATACCACAAATGCCTGAAGTGATAATTTTGAAACGTGAAGTCACCCGAGCAATTAATTCTACGCACAATTGGAAAGCCCTTGGAAAAGACAAAATGGCAAATTTCTGGCTAAAGAAGTTCACCTCAACACATTCACATACAACTGAATTATTTAACAGTTACATTGCAGACCCATACACATTCCCTGATACACTTACACATGGAATAACTTATCCGAAACCTAAAGATCAAGCAGACACAGCAAACTCAGCTAAATATCGCCCCATAACATGCCTACCAACAATATACAAAATATTAACTTCAGTCATTACACAGAAATTAATGACACATACAACACAGAACAAAATTATAAATGAAGAACAAAAAGGCTGCTGCAAAGGAGCACAAGGATGTAAAGAGCAACTGATAATAGATACAGAGGTGACATATCAAGCTAAAACTAAACAAAGGTCACATACATTGATTACCAAACAGCTTTTGATAGTGTACCCCCACTCGTGGTTGCTACAGATATTGGAAATATACAAAGTAAATCCTAAATTGATGCAGTTCCTAAACATAGTAATGAAAAATTGGAAACCACACTTAATATCCAAACAAATTCAAATAATATCACATCACAGCCAATACAGATTAAGCGTGGAATATACCAAGGAGACTCATTAAGTCCTTTCTGGTTCTGCCTTGCTCTGAACCCACTATCCAACGTGCTAAATAATACAAATTATGGATATAATATTACTGGAACATACCCACACAAAATCACACATTTGCTATACATGGATGATCTAAAACTACTGGCAGCAACCAATCAACAACTCAACCAATTACTAAAGATAACAGAAGTATTCAGCAATGATATAAATATGGCTTTTGGAACAGACAATTGAAGAAAAATAGCATAGTCAAGGGAAAACACACTAAACAAGAAGATTACATATTGAATAACCACAGTGACTCCATAGAAGCGATGGAAAAAACAGATGCCTATAAATATCTAGGATACAGACAAAAAATAGGAATAGATAATACAAATATTAAAGAAGAACTAAAAGAAAAATATAGACAAAGACTAACAAAAATACTGAAAACAGAATTGACAGCAAGAAGCAAGACAAAAGCTATAAATACTTATGCTACACCAATATTGACCTACTCATTTGGAGTAGTGAAATGGAGTAACACAGACCTAGAAGCACTCAATACACTTACACGATCACAATGCCACAAATATAGAATACATCACACACATTCAGCAACAGAAAGATTCACATTAAGCAGAAAGGAAGGAGGAAGGGGATTCATCAACATAAAAAACCTACATTATGGACAGGTAGACAATTTAAGAAAATTCTTTATAGAACGAGTAGAAACTATCAAAATTCACAAAGCAATCACTCATATAAATACATCGGCTACACCACTGCAATTTCATAATCACTTCTACAACCCTTTAGATCACATAACATCAACAGATACGAAGAAAGTAAATTGGAAAAAGAAAACACTATGTGGCAAGCACACGTATCATCTAACACAGCCACACATCGATCAAGACGCATCCGACACAAGGCTAAGAAAAGGCAATATATACAGTGAGATGGAAGGATTCATGATTGCAATACAGGATCAAACAATAAACACCAGATATTACAGCAAGCATATTATTAAAGATCCCAATACCACAACAGATAAACCGTACAGTTAAATGGAAGTCACGCTTGATGAAGGTCTGTGTCACTTTCCATTTTTAACCAGACATAACATCTGAGAAAGGAGAGAAATAATAATAATGTTATTTACTCATAATGTTACTGGTTGCAGGCGGTGCTAAAAAAGTGAATCACGATGAATGAGCCTCTTGTCTGCAGTACATGTAAGACACTAAAATCAGAAATAGTTAAAACAGCTACTGATGAGCAGGACCAAGTTAGAGAAGGCAGATACATTGCAACACTTATTCATAGCTTTAATATTGATTGTTTGTGGTGAAAGAGTTGAATTTATAAAATGTGGTATGTTATGGACGTGTCTCAAATCTACATGATTACAACTTTGAATGTCAACAGCATATGCAGCTTCCTACAATTAAGTAGCTTGAAAGACTTTATGAATGTGGCAGACATTGCTATTATTCTACTTAAAAAAGTAACGGACACTGCACTACATAATATCTTAGGGTATTGCACTGTAATTAATGCTGGAACTGGAAATGAATTGGGGACGGCGATACTCTTGAAAGAGGGTGTAATAGTCATGTTGAAGAACTGAGTACAACACCCGGGTAACTAATACATGTTCCATCTGCCAGCAGCAAACGACGCAAGCGAGCAGAGTTTTTTAAATATAAAATTTAAATTGTCCCCTCTTTGGAGTTCATTATGATGGTATCATTTTAGTAGGAGATTTTGGCTGTCCTACATCCCAATATAATCAGCAATTTTAACTCATCTGCTGAATTAGTGGGAGCACAGACAGTGACAAGCTTGGGTTTGCGTGAATTACTGACTGCTCAGCAAGTCGTGGGGGAGGGGGTGCAGGGAGGGCAGTTTCTGGAACAGAAAAACAGCTAAGTTTCATTTCCAGTGCCTGCAGGACCTGTACAGTCTCGACACCTCTGTCATTGGAAATGCGATCAAGCAAATCAAATCCAAAGTTTTGGTTCTGAGGCAAAAACAGCTTGGACTCCAAATGTGTGCGAGAACAAAGGGGGCTATTTTCGGTTAACAAACTTCAGTATTTTGTGTCATACGTGAACAGAAGACAGGATGCAGAATAATTATCACAGAACTTGAAAGAACTGGCAGGGCTGTCCTCACAACAGAGAACAGCATTAAAAAGGAAATCCGTGAGAATCTTGCTGACCTAATGTCGGGCAGTGCTGTTAGTTGTGAAGCACAAGAAGACGAAATCTTCAAGGAAGGCTTAGCACTGTGGCATCTCGGGGTCTTCTAGTAGACAGCGAATTAAAAATAAAAAGTAAGTGCATCACAAAAGAGCATATAGGTGACAGGTATAGGTATTGCACGGTGGCAAGGCCTTCGAATTCTAGACCACTGCCCTCTTTGTCGCCACCTGCCTGGCATTGATACACCAAAAATTAAAAGCTTTGGCACAGAGGACGTCGTGTGAAAGGAAAAGGATGGTGTAGTGGTTAAAAAATAAAATGAGGAAAAAAATCGCTAAGGCAGCTAGTTTCTAATCTGCATGTAGTGTGTTCGAATCCTGTCACTCCATGAATTCTAATTTCCCCACGATTTCAAAGTGCTGAAGATCTCCACGACAGGTGCATGTCTGAGTTCAAATTCCGGTTTGTCTTTTCAAGTTGTGGCATGCTCACACCAAACTACATGTGACAAATTATGATTTTTAATATCTCTGTGGTTTGTCAACAAATGATGATGGGTATTGTTTTCGCCTCCAAGCCAGACACACAACTTTTCGTCATATGTCAGGTTCAAACATGCCACTCCTAGGTACTGATGAAAAAGAATTTGATAGTCACCTCTTTGTATGTAGTCAATAATGATGTGTGTAGGGTTCGATTCCTAGTCGGTACCAAAATTTTTGCCATGTTATTTCCAGTTCAACATGTGCACTTTTCAGTGCTGGTCAAATTAACCAATATACTCGTGACTAGAACTCAATGTCAATAGATGCTGGGTTCAAATCCTGACTAGGTAAAACATTTTGCTCCCTTCATTTCAGTTTTTCATCTCGCTATGGTTAAAAATTAGGGATTTATAACATTTGATTGTGCTTTAACTTAACCATCCTATTAAGTACTGGGTTCGAATCTCTGGTCACCAGATAAGTTTATACCATGTCACTTCAAGTTTAAACATGCGCATTCTTTGTTACTTGTGACTGAAACCATATTTAAGATATTTCGTGTTTACTTAACAGGAACAATAGCTGCAAGTTGTATTCCAGATCCTAGTGCAGTAAAAATATTTTAGTCATATAATTTCATGGTGAATGTTGCTTTTTCAAATGTCATTTATCGTAATACATTTGTGTTTGCAAGTGTGATCTCTAGTAAAATGTTTCCTGATATTTGCATTATCGTGGTATTACTTTGCATTTAGACTGACAGCCATACAGAGAAGTTGTCTCTTGTGGCCTCTTGCAGTAACCATTTTGTGTGGTCAAATGACTGTACTGAAAAGAGGGCAGAGGACCTGCAAGACAGTTCAGTTAAGTGGATTGCATAGAAATCAGGTGAAGCACAATTCAGGTCATTGGTTTAGGTTTGAGCATAATAGTACATAACAAGATATGTGCATATGATAGCAGGCACAGAAAAACACACACACACGCATGCATGCATGCAAGTGTTGTCACCTCACTCTCTGTTATGTCAGAAATGATTTGACCAAATCGTTTTCTCTCTGTCATAAACTTTCAGTATTTGATGAGGCTGTGTCAAGAAATTGGCCAATAACCAGACTGACATTTTTTTGGCTGCATATTAGGAAAGTGCCTCTTTGAAAACCTGGAGATGGGATTCCTCTTGTGAGTGAGGCAGAGAACTAGTATTAGCTGTAAGAAGCATGTATTGTTGTGGAGGTGACTGGTTAGCCATACCGTTCTGAGATCAAAGAAGGTGACTTCCAGGAATCAATGTGGCAAATTGTGAGAACATAATTCCTTCAGAGGTTATATAAAGCAATTTTGAATGGTCAATGAATGAAGATATTAGAAGAGGGATAGAACAATTGTGCTGTACCTTCATACACGCAGAGTTGCCCACTGTTTTGTATTGTAGAAGGGATATGGTAGGTTTATGCAGGACAGATTTGTATTCAGAACAGTTCTGTTTTCTGGTATGGCAGTTTTCTTCATTATGTGTGTGTTGTGTACTTGTACCAGAGAGTGGGAATTTCTGTGTTCTGTGCAGGAGCCTCTCTACAAAGGAGAGAAACTGGAAGCTGTTCGAGGCGGCTTGGCAGGGGGCAGTGGGGGAGCTGAGGGCGCTGGTCGCCGCAGGGGCCGACGTGCTGGCAAAGGACGGGGGGTGTGGGTGGGATGGGACCGCCCTACACTGTGCAGCACAGCACGGACATGTGGAGGCGGCGAGGTTTCTCGTGGGTGCCGGTGCGGCAGTGGATGCCAGGGACGTCGACCAGAGGACGCCTATGCATTTCGCTGCAGAGAACGGCCACGCAGCTGTGGTGGAGGTGTTGCTAGCGGCCTCCGCTGACCCCAATGCCACGGATCTCACTGGGTGGACACCGCTGCTCTGGGCGGCAGCGAGGGACCACGCAGATGTGGCAGCTTTGCTGCTCGCAGCAGGGGCCGAGAGAGGGACCAGAAATGTCGATGGGCGCACAGCCCTAGATTTCGCCAGTGAGAACAACAATAGGAGGCTCATGGCGATGCTGTCTTTGAGGCAGCCAGCCTAACAAACTCCTGTACAATAAAACTTAAATAACTGCCCCACATCCATTTTTAATGTTTTTAAATTAAGAATGCAAAAATTAAATGCCACTGTCACTCACTAATTTTACCCTCCTCAAGTACCAAAATTAACACACAAAATCCAGCAACACTGCAGCTAAATTGCGACAACGCCAAATAAGAGTAAAGTAATGAAGGTAACAACAGGCAACTTTTCTCTCCAGAAGAATGGCTCGAGTACTCTTGCAGACTAAAATTCGCAAATGTCAACATAAACTGAAAAATAGCTCAGTTAATTTTGAATAAACACAATTATTCTAATATCTGATCACAGTATTTTGCACCACCCTACAAGCTGCTAGACCAGAATGTTGTAATATGCAGCTTGCCGAGATCACTGAGATAAGAGTTCTGTCATCAGAATTTTCGCCTCTCAGTTTAGTTCTGTACATTCAGCAAACATTTTACAGTACCATAGTTCCTGTGTTTAATTACAATTTCATATTAAAAGCAATATTCACACCACATAATGCGGTTATCATCTGGAACTATACAGCCAGTCCACATTTAACTTAAGAGAATCAAAGAATAATCTCATATCTTGCATTCCATACAGCTGTAATGCTGCCCTTGCAACACCGATCGCCATGTCGGACGATTTGGACCTTTACACTCATACTACATGGTAAGGTGGTAAACTTCCCCACTTTCTTCCATATCTCCCCCCCCCCCCCCGGTCAGTCCCTCAGCCAGGCACCGGCAGGGGTCGCCATGCTACCTGCCATGCCACTGCCGGCAGCAGCCTCACTGGTGCAGACAGCGGTCTGTCGAACTACGGCTCTCACCAGCTCTGCGACCGACACCGGAATGCAACGTCTATTCTACTAGCAAAGAACTAAAACCAATGGCACTGGTAATATGCTATGAAATGACTATGCACACTGAAAGAATTTTGCAGGTTGCAAAAATAAGACAACAGCAGCAGTCCCAGTGGTTAAACACTGAATTATAGCTGAGAACCAAACAGCACCTACAGCGTATCATCAAAACTATTGTTTACTGGCAGTGTAACGTAAACCTGGCAGAAATTAGCTGCAAAATTTACAGGTGGTTCATTGCAGACAACTTGGTTTATCAAGACATGCGAAAGTCACTACAAGTTGTAAAATAATCGGAAATTGGTGATGTCACACGCAAAATGTAAAGGAAATCCTGCCCTTATAGTATTGTTGTCTGTACTTGGCGTAAAAGATTGCAACAACCAAAGTAATTGTAGTTGTATTTGAGGCAGAATACACATGGCCAGATTTCAGCACATAAAAGCAAAACAAATTTCACATCACACAAGAGTCTTGTCACTCATCAGTCACAATGCAACTACAGGTAATAAAACTGCATTAACTTAAAAGAGCAGCTATTCCATATCGATACAGGTACCAACTGCCAGGGTCGACATTAGACATTCTGAGCCCCAGGTAAATGTTTCTAGGCCCATGCTCCAATTGTTTTATTTTAAAGTTTGTTAATTTGGATAACATCAAAGTGTTAACGCAAAGAAATGTATAAGATACTTTTTAAGAAATTTTAACTCTCAGTTTACATAAATTCGATACTTGACCAAAATTTTCTTTCTTTCTAGCTTTTTAGGAATTAGCTGTTTCATAAATCTGATACAACATAATCAGTGAACGAACTCTAAGCTTATTGCCATTGTAGCCAGTCCAACAAGCCGCTCTTGCCCCACTATCGTTCTGTAACAGTTCTTAACTCTTGCAGCAATGCTCAGTGGCCACTCTGCTTGTGCAATAGCAATGGGCAAAGTGCGGAAAAATCTGTAAGGCTGTCATTGTGTTTTGCAGTACGTAATTAAAATTGCACTTAGGAAGAGCATTGAGGAGGTGCAGAAGTAGTGGCTCCGACCGAAAATTAGTTGCATGAATCTTTATTAACAGCGAATTTCTCCTTTCAGAACCTGCTTATTAACGTCCACACTGTAGAAGAATTTGGTATTTTCTGTGTGCTCAGGTAGTGGAGAACTATGTTCACTTGTGTAGTTCCAGAGCAATCCAAATGTGGCCATGTTGTCTATGACAGCATAGATGAGTTTCCTATGACTGCGGTACATTGCATACATTTAGTTTTAATTTCAAGGACACGGGGAAGAGAAATAATGCAGAATCAATTCAACTGAAACACTTTTAATGTGCTGCTACAGTACACCATACCATTACGTACCGGTACCATTACTGGTGACGGTGATGGAGGCTGTTGTGAAAAGCTTGTGATTTTATTCAAATGTGATGTGGCAAGTTAACAGAACTTTTGATCCATGTGAGTAAAATTATTGTGTAAAATCGATAACGCAGCTTCTTACAGAAGACTCTTCAGGGCCCTTTGGACTCTTTCACCTACATGTCAACATATTTACTCCCTAATAGTATGTGTTGCTCGTAATAGGGGAAATTTTACTCTGTTCAGTGAAATGAACTTGCAAAATACTGGAAGTAAAAACAATGTCCATGTAGATTATACATCCCTGCCTGCGATTCAGAATGGAATTTCACATTCTGATCGAAAGTCTTTAACAGGTTGCTGCTAGACATCAGGCAGAACACTGAAAATCCTAAGATATTAAAAAAAAATGTGCAAAAAATACAAAGTCAAAAAATTATTTTATTAGCCTCTCCTCCTATAATTATAATGAAACATAATGTTTCGACTTACGGATGCATATGCTGGTTAACACTAAGGTTCAAATTAACAGGATTTTAATGTTGCCATTATATGTAGAGCTGACAATACTCATTGTAAAATTATGAAATGCTTTCTATAAAGTATGAAACAGCACTTGAATAAAAAAACCATTTCTAGCTTTCAGGGTCATTACTTCCTTCCTCTGGGAAGATGAATATGTTTTGTGACTGGAAATGAGGGGAAGATCACTTAGACCACCCGTATAGAAGACGTATGTGACACATTCATGAGTACTGCTCCAATGTTTGAGATGGAGGTCAGATTTAAGCAACACACTGAAGCAACTCAGAGGTTGGATGCTAGATAGGTTACCAGTAGTTTCAAACTATGTGCGAGTATTATGAAGTTGCTTGGCAAACACATGTGAGAAACCCTGGAGGGAAAAGAATGTTCTTTTTGTATACAACTGTTGAGAAAATTTAGAAGGCATGAGAAATCAGGGCTCGTATGGTAGATAGCCTTTCTTCCCTCTCTCTATTTGCAAGTGGAACAGAAAAGAAAATGATTTGTAGTGGTACAAGGTACCATTTGGTTGCTTGTGTAGTATGTATATACATCAAAATACGGAAGAAAATTGTGACTGCCTACTACATTACGAAGTAATAGTTGAACTAACCTAAAGCTTCGTGATTTACTTCAAATTTTCTTCAATTTACTTGAAATCTTTTGTCCCACTGATACACTCTGGCAATCAGTGACTTGCATCTATAGCAGTCTTACAATTTGGAGATGACAGTATTGCTTAGATCTATTAATATTCCCTCATTGAGGTCTTTTTATCGAAAGATCACGTAAACTGGATTTTTGAGAAACTACATACAGGAAGATGCGATTGGAATATAGCTGTTTGTTTACAGAAAAACAAAATTTAAGCATACCGGTAACACACACTAAGCAAGAGCGCATATCTGGGCTAGAGCACTATACTGGATTTCGGCCCCTTCCCTAGAAACCTTGGCTCGAGTAATAAGTTTATTTGTAGCATAGTCTGAGGTCTACATTAGGTTGAAAAGCGATAATTTCGTTGACAGTTGTGGAACACAGCGAATGAGTAACAAAGGTCGTGGTAACAGACAGGCGTGTGGCTTTGCCTAATATTTGTTTGTGGCATATTTAAATGCACTTTACCACATTTAAAGCATTACTCATAAATTGAACTACTAGGTCATCCCCAAAAAACATATATTAAAAAATGAACAAGCATCCGACGTGTTTTGATGCATATTACGTACAGCTATCGTACACAAACTGGGAAAATGCAATGGGCGTTCCACTACGTATCCTTTACCATATTTGATTTTTTTTTCCGCATTTGCTACTGCTGGTATGGGTTCAAATACAAATTCGTGCTGCAAACGTCTCGGTGGTATTTAGCCTACATTAGTAAGCTGAAGTTAATGCGTTAAAAACATTTAGACAGTTTGTCCTCAATGCGTAATATGTGTTATGCTATAAATCACTCTGCCTTTCGACCAATAATTTGTAATCAGTTGGCTTCAATCAATCACGTAAGACTCTCATATGTAACTTTGACTACGCTGCAGATTATTATGTCACCATAATCCAGATTATTCGCATTCAAACCTTCTTTCTACATTTAATTCTGTTAACGGAAGCTTCATTCAAACAATCTGGATTGATTTGACATTCCAAAACAACAGCTGAAGGCAAGTCTGTGTAAACGTTGTGGCCAACGTATGACGTCACTTACGTCAACAGAGTTGTTTACAGATCTAGTCACCAGGCAGCGCTGTCACACTTTCAGCCTTTCTGATGACGTCATGAAGCGAGTCCTCGGGGCCCGTGAGACGCATGTGCGAAATTCAGTCATGCTATTGCGCATGCTTAAAGACTACGTGCTGCCCGAGATGCATTGGGAAGCCAACGCTGGAAGCGCATAACATTAACTGCACTGGCGAGCAGCTTGCTCAAACACACACTATGTAAATATATGTATATTAATTTTGTAAAAGGGATCCAAACTGTAATAATTGTATTCAGTATATAGGTTTAGAAAGTAAGTGTTGACAAAGATTATCCCCTATGGATGCACGTGGCCTTTCCTATGAAAATATGTATATATTGACATTTAGGTGTATCTATTATATTGTTTACTAGCCTGCCACGCTAAATGTTTTAGCGTGACAGTCGAGGGGGCGATGTAGCGGGTCTTTGAATTTCGCCGCGCTACACTCGTTCCCTCAGATAAAAATTATACTGTCGCAGCGGTATGAGCACTCGACGGCAGAGAAAATACTAAAATTGTAACTCTTTTTTGCTTTTCTATCCGTTTCTTTATTGTCTCTCGAGAGCGGAAGCTTAATGCAGACGTGATCTGATGCTGACGTAAAAAACTTAATAGCTAGTCTTGATCTGATTTTAATGTGTAGACATATTGAGGAAGTTGTTATGAAATTTGGAGGAGGGAAGCAACGTAAAATAAATTGCATTTAATATCAATACGGTTTTGTGTACATTAGAAATTCCTGGACAATGGAACTTATTGCAAAACTTCGGAGCAGACTTTTCACGCACAAATGAAGTAGGAGATTTTTGAAGACCTGGACGCCGCACGAAACAAGAAGACATGTTAACATGGTAAAGAATTAACTCTAAGCTACGCCATTTCCCCCTGTCAGTTACATTTTGTTATTCTGTGTTCTTCTTCAATAATTTTTATAGTGGAAATTGGTTTAACTTTTGCTCAAAAACCCCACAAGGACCATTCCAACAATAGCTTTTTCAAATCACGAAGTCCGATAGCTTTTCTGTAACACGAAGTCCGATTTGCTTTTCATTCTTTCCCTTTTTCACGGTCATTAACGATTTTAAAAACCCCTTTTCATTCACCATTTCTTCCCACCATTTTCAACCTTTTATTTTCTTCTCTTCCTTTTCTTTTTTATTAACCACTACACGGAGTTCAGAGTGTCTTTAGATATATGTGATTTTTCGTTTAACCTAAATTTGTATTCATGTGGATGACCTCACAATCTCATTACTTGGAGTCAGTTCCTATATTTCCCACCATACAGATGTCCTGTCAGCATCATTTTGCTATCAGTTTTCACCTTCCGACGACTTTACTGGACGGTGAACAAGAGCATCAACTGCAAACAATGTACAAACTCACCTCGGATAGTCTCATAAACCGTTTATATAGACCAGGAACATTAGAGAGTCTGTAACACTTTCTTGGAGAATGTCAGCTATCACTTCTGTTATACTTGGCAGCTCTCAGTCAGTTACTACAAACTGTGACCCTTCGACAGAAATTCACAAATCCAGTCGTCTAACTGAAACGATACTCCCTGGATATGTAATTTGAAATCACTTATCAGGACTTGTATCGAAGGTCTTCTGGCAATGTAAAAATATTAAATAAATTTCAGTTCCCCTGTTGACAGCACTCTACACCGTTCGAATAAAGAGCTAGTTGTGTTCCACAAGAAATTTTCTGAATCGGTGGTGACTGTGTGAATAGTCCGCCTTCTTCGCGGTAATTCATAAGATTAAAACACATTACATGGTCCAAATCCTACTATGGATTGATGTCGTTGACTCAGCTGATTGCTTCTATTTCCTTTCATGAGCATTCGTGTTACCTATGCAACTATCGTGTCTTTAAGAACGCATGTTCTGTTCAGGGATCGGTTGTATATGACTGCCGAGTGTGAAGTTATTGCACACTGAAGAGATGAAGAAACCAGTACACCTGCCTAATGTAGTGTAGGGCCACCGCAACCACACAGAAGTGCCGCAAAATGACTAATGTCCGTAGTAGTGCTGGAGGGAATTGACACCATGAATCCTGCAGGGCTGTCCATAAATCCGTAAGAATACGAGGGGGTGGAGATCTCTTCCGGACAGCACGTTGCAAGGCATCCCAGATATGGTCAAAAATGTTCACGCCTGTAGAGTTTGTTGTCCATTGGAAGTGTTTGAACTCAGAAGCGTATTCCTTGAGCCATTCCGCAGCAATTCTGGACGTTTGTCCTGCTAGAATTTCCCAAGTCCGTCGAAATTCACAATGGACATGAATGGATGCAGCTGATCAGCTTACATATGTGTCACCTGTCAGAGTCGCATCTAGACGTATTACGGGTCCCGTATCACTCCAACTGCACACGCCCCACACCACTGCAGAGCCTCCACCAGCTTGAACAGCCCCTGCTGACATGCAGGGCCCATGGATTCATCAGGTTGTCTTCATACCCGTACACGCCCATCCGTTCGATACAATTTGAAACGTGGCTCATCCGACCAGGCAACACGTTTCCAGTCATCAACAGCCCAGTGTCGGTGTAGACGGGCCCATGCGAGGCGTAAAACTTTGTGTCGTGCCATCATCATGGGTACACGAGTGGGCCTTTGGCTCCGAAAGCCCATATCGATGATCTTTCGTTGAATGGTTCGCATGCTGACACTTCTTGAGGGCCCAGAATTGAAATCTGCAGCATTTTGTGAAGGGCTGCCCTTCTGTCACGTAGGACGATTCTCTTCAGTCGTCGTAAGTCCTGTTCTTGCAGGATCTTTTTCCGGCCACAGCCATGACGGAAATTTGATGTTTTACCCGACTCTTATATTCACAGTACATTCGAGAAATGGTTGTATGGGAAAATCCCCACTTCATCACTACCTCTGAGATTATGTGTCCCATCGCTCGTGCGCCGACTATAACACCACGTTCAAATCTTGATAACTCGGCTTTATAGCAGCAGTAATTGATATAACGATTGCACCAGACGCTTGTTGTCTTATACAGGGCTATTACAAATGACTGAAGCGATTTCATACATTCACTGTAGCTCCATTCATTGACATATGGTCACGACACACTACAGATACGTAGAAAAACTCATAAAGTTTTGTTCGGCTGAAGCCGCACTTCAGGTTTCTGCTACCAGAGCGCTCGAGAGCGCAGTGAGACAAAATGGCGACAGGAGCCGAGAAAGCGTATGTCGTACTTGAAATGCACTCACATCAGTCAGTCATAACAGTGCAACGACACTTCAGGACGAAGTTCAACAAATATCAACCAACTGCTAACTCCATTCGGCGATGGTATGCGCAGTTTAAAGCTTCTGGATGCCTCTGTAAGGGGAAATCAACGGGTCGGCCTGCAGTGAGCGCAGAAACGGTTGAACGCGTGCGGCCAAGTTTCACGCGTAGCCCGCGGAAGTCGACGAATAAAGCAAGCAGGGAGCTAAACGTACCACAGCCGACGGTTTGGAAAATCTTACGGAAAAGGCTAAAGCAGAAGCCTTGCCGTTTACAATTGCTACAAGCCCTGACACCCGATGACAAAGTCAAACGCTTTGAATTTTCGGCGCGGTTGCAACAGCTCGTGGAAGAGGATGCGTTCAGTGCGAAACTTGTTTTCAGTGATGAAGCAACATTTTTTGTTAATGGTGAAGTGAACAGACACAATGTGCGAAGCTGGGCGGTAGAGAATCCTCACGCATTCGTGCAGCAAATTCGCAATTCACCAAAAGTTAACGTGTTTTGTGCAGTCTCACGGTTTAAGGTTTACGGCCCCTTTTTCTTCTGCGAAAAAAACGTTACAGGACACGTGTATCTGGACATGCTGGAAAATTGGCTCATGCCACAACTGGAGACCGACAGCGCTGACTTCATCTTTCAACAGGATGGTGCTCCACAGCACTTCCATCATGATGTTCGGCATTTCTTAAACAGGAGATTGGAAAACCGATGGATCGGTCGTGGGGGAGATCATGATCAGCAATTCATGTCGTGGCCTCCACGCTCTCCCGACTTAACCCCGTGCGATTTCTATCTGTGGGGTTGTGTGAAAGATTCAGTGTTTAAACCTCCTCTACCAAGAAACATGCCAGAACTGAGAGCTCGCAACGATGCTTTCATACTCATTGATGGGGACATGCTGCGCCGAGTGTGGGAGGAACTTGATTATCGGCTTGATGTCTGCCGAATCACTAAAGGGGCACATATCGAACATTTGTGAATGCCTAAAAAAACTTTTCGAGTTTTTGTATGTGTGTGCAAAGCACTGTGAAAATATCTCAAATAATAAAGTTATCATAGAGCTGTGAAATCGCTTCAATCATTTGTAATAACCCTGTATAGACGTTGCCGACTGCAGTGCCGTATTCAGCCTGTTTACATATCTTTGTATTTAAATATGTGTGCCTATACCTGTTTCTTTGGCGTTTCAATGTATCAGCATACTCTCAAAGGAAGCTAACTGGTATGCAGTTTGGACCAAAAGAATTGCCTTTATTACGTGAATTAAGCTGCTTCGCTACACCGATGAAATCTACCTTCAAGTTACTCGTGTTTTTGCAGCTGTTCTCGATTATGATAGTGGAATACTTATTTTTCTTATTTTGTCAAGTTATTAAGGAATGTCGTCGGTACAATCATCATCATTGCGCATTGAGGGTACTGATGGTGTCTTGCAAGTGACTTACTTTACATACGAATAGAATTTGTGCGGGTAAAAATGTTCTCGGGTTTCCAGCCACGTCAGGTGGTTCAAGTTACACAAACTTTCGGCTAACCAATGTTTGGCCACTGTCGGATGGTATGACTGCCACTGGGATGCTGGCACGCCCCTTATACACACCAGCTGCCAGCTGTGACATCACTGGTGCTCACAGCATGGCGATACACGGGCATACGTTCACTCGACATTCGATGCGCCCGCTTCAGCCGTCTCTATTTAGGGTGCTATCAGTAATTTTTATTTCAATGGCTGGCTTCTTTAATTACACAATAGCAGAAATCGTTAGTGCGAGCTACCACGGACGTTTCAACAAATTTATTCTGGTGTGCGTTTTCTAAAGTATGCTTAGCTAATAGATTTCCCCGCATAGCTTAGGCGATAAAACCTTTCGTGCTCCTTCCTGCATTGTTACACAGTGCGTACTATTTGTCCGACGTAAGACTGGCCACTCTCGCAAGGTATCTTGAAGACCCCAGGTGTTCTGAGATTCGCTGCATCTTCGACTGGTCTCAGTAACTGACAGATTTTTGTCGGAGGCCTGAAGATCGATTTCATCTCGTGTCGTTCCAGCTGGTGGCTTATTCTGCCCGACATGGAGTGACAGAACGGCAATAAAGCAAGTTTCTGTTCCAGCTCCTCGTCGGTTGTCTTATTCTAGTCCTGCTTGAAATCACTTCATTTATTTGATGGACGCTGTAGCCGTCATTCCGGAAGACTTTGCTTTGGTTGCTCAGCTCATGGGGCAGGTTATCTGCGTCTGACATCATTCGTGTATGTCACACAGCCTACCCTCTTTACACAGTAGTAGTCAAAGAATTGTGACTGACGCCCGAACAACAGGGAACTAACATGCGTCGAGATTAAAAAATAGTGCATTGATAATGTCTATGCACTAGCCGAAATCTTGATTTCCGTAATAAAACCTGCAAGAAAAAGGACGACTGATCACTGTGCTCTGTAATTTATAAACGGAAACTGTGTTTCAGAAGAGAGTGAATTACGGTTGTAGCCTAACTCCCATGTTATGCAATCTTTACATCGAACAAGCAGCAAAGTAATACAAAGACAGATTCGGAGAAGAAAGTGATGTACAGGGAGAAGAAATGAAAACTTTCATGTTTGCCAATGACACTGTAATTCTGTCATACGCAGCGAAGGACTGTGGGCAATTGAACGAATCGATAGCGACTTGTAAGAAGAGTATAAGATGAACACCAACAAAGGCAAAGTAAGCGTAATGGAATGTCGCCGAATTAAATCAGGTGATGCTGAGGGTATTAGATTAGGGAACGAGATACAAGATGGAACATATAAGTTTTCCTGTTTGGGCAGGAAGAGGACACAGACAGGACGAAAGCACCACAGGAACAAAGGTACGAGCTGATACCAGTGCCACAGAGACTCGCCGCTTGCCCAAGTTCCACCATCCCAATGGGCGGCGCTGAGGATGAAGATATCGACTTCCCCTTGCCCAATTGCTGGCGTAGTACAGTCCGCCAATGACGGGACGACAACGGACACAAACCTACTCGGAAGACAGAAGGGCAGCTCTCGCCCACTCGGTTATAGATCATCATCCAGGGCTGACTTAGACAGGGAAAGTCCTCTAGTGAACTCTTACAAGGGAACTTCCCCATCGCACCCCCCTCAGATTTAGTTATAAGTTGGCACAGTGAATAGGCCTTGAAAAACTGAACACAGATCAACTGAGAAAATAGGAAGAAGTTGTGTGGAACTGTAAAAAAATAAGCAAAATATACAAACTGAGTAGTTCAAGGGAAGATAGGCAACATTAAGGACGATGGGAACGCATGAGCACAGTAGTCTCGTGGTAACGTGAGCAGCTGCGGAACGAAAGGTCCTTGGTTCAAATCTTCGATCGAGTGAAAAGTTTTATTTTTTATTTTCAGTTTATGTGACAAACTCCTATGTTTTCATCACTTTTTTGGGAGTGATTATCACATCCACAAGAAAACCTAAATCGGGCAAGGTAGAAGAATCTTTCTACCCATTCACCAAGTGTACAAGTTAGGTGGGTCGACAACTTATTCCTGTCATGTGACGCACATGCCGTCACCAGTGTCGTATAGAATATATCAGATGTGTTTTCCTGTGGAGGAATCGGTTGACCTATGACCTTGCGATCAAATGTTTTCTGTTCCCATTGGAGAGGCACGTCCTTTCGTCTACTAATCGCACGCTTTTGCGATGCGGTCGCAAAACACAGACACTAAACTTCTTACAGTGAACAGAGATGTCAATGAACGAATGGACAGATAATAACTATGCAAAAATAAAGAAAGTAAAATTTTCAGCCGAGGAAAGATTTGAACCAAGGACCTCTCGTTCCACAGCTGCTCACACTACCACGGGACCACGGCGCTCCTAACCTCACATACTCCAATATGTTGCTTATGTGGCCCATGGACTACTCAGTTTGAATATTTTGCTTATTTTTTCACAGTTCCACACAACTTCTTCCTGTTTTCTCAATTGATCTGTGTTCAGTTTATCAAGGCCTATCCACTGTGCCAACTTATAACTAAATCTAAGGGTGGTGCGATGGGGAGGTTCCCTTGTTAGAAGTGAACTTAGACAGGGAAAGTCCTTTAGTGAACCCTTAGAAGTGAACAGACAGTTTTTGTAAATTGCATCTGGTATGCACTGTGAAGTTTAGCTGCGATTATTTGTACTTAGGCATTGAGGGCCTTTTTTGTGTTGTATTACATGCAGTGTTCAGACTTGATGATTCAAGCTCGCATCTCGTGGTCGTGCGGTTGCATTCTCGCTTCCCGTGCCTGGGGTCCCAGGTTCGATTCCCGACGGGGTCAGGGATTTTCTCTGCCTCCTGATGGATGGGTGTTGTGTGCTGTCCTTAGGTTAGTTAGGTTTAAGTAGTTCTAAGTTATAGGGGACTGATGACCATAGATGTTAAGTCCCAAGTGCTCAGAGCCATTTGAACCTTTGATGATTCAACTAGTCACAAAGGTAAGTAAACATTTTAACTCGTTTGTGTGATATCTATCCTGTTACCTGACCGAGGTGGTTAGCTGTGTAATAGCGGCGGGGAGAAATCGTCTTAGCGGTGTACTGCACCAAATGCCGTTTCACGAACTCACAAACACAACCTGGCTTCACATCCGTAGCAACTTGGCCCCCACAGCAGTAGCGACGAGGTCTTCCCAAAACTGGCGGCGAGGGAAATGGGGAGAATAGCGAGTGTGAAGAATTTTTACCATCAAATATAGATCTAAGTGTTGGGAAGTCTCTTTTGAAGATACTTGTCTGATGTGTGGTCCTGCGTGGAAGCGAAATGTGGACGATGGGCGTTTCAGACACGAAGGGATTAGGGGCTTCTGAAATATGTTGATAGAAATGGATGCTGAAGATTAGGTGGATAGATTACATAACACATTAGGAAATACTGAATAAAATGGGGAGAAAAGAAATTTGTGGTATAACTTGACTAAAAGAAGAGATCGATTGATAAAACAAACTCTGAGAAGTCAAAGGATAGCCAATTTATACTCCTTTCATCATAAGAATAAACCTGATATAAACAAACACAAACGCAATGATTGATCAGAAGCCGAAGCGCAGGATACACTGGTGTTGTTACACTCTTGGAAGTAGGTCCTACTTATGTTTTAGATATCTTATTACTAAGTTACGTTAAATGAATCTTTAAGCTATTCTAATGTATTAACAGCCATCAACGTTTTTCTTTATCACGCTTTAGCTGTTTTTATTTCAAAAATCGTGTACAGTCACAGTCTCTGTGATGTCGTGCTGTGATTGTTGCGCCGTTAATATGCATTACGCTTTATGAAAATGGCTGAAGCTGCTTCATGTTACGTAGTAAAACATGCATGTGGAACACGGTTAAAAAGTGCCGAGAAATGTTTTTCACAAATTTACGGAAAAAATCAGCTTTCAAGTTTTACGAGGGGCTGTATTTAACACAACTGAGATTGAAATACACGATGGATGTATAGCGGAATAGGTAGCTCAGTTGATCGATAACCTAATCCAGTTCATGGATCGTTGGTTCTAGTTTCGCCTTGGTTATCCTTTTTTTCGTTCAATTTGAAATGCCAACATCTCGTCATTGTAAAATTCATCGTCATTTTTTATGAATAATGCACGTCTTCTTGTTTCTAATTATATATTGCACGCAAAATTCGTGTTTTCACTTCAAATATAAATTCTTAATTTATATTTCATGAAAGATTGTTAATAACGATTGCTTAAATTAAGAGAAACGTAACTTTAATTTTTAGGACAAAACTGAAAAATAAAACACTCCTTATTTAGACTGTGTCCGTTGTTTTATACCATAGATGTAGCCTCACACGAACCAGAGTGGTAAGTGTCGTAGAAACACAATCACTTTCACAGCATCGAGCACACCATACGAATGTTGCATTTTTACATTTGCCACTGTATCATTACAATACGAGCCCAATAGAACTTATCTGGAGCCACGTTCCGGGATTTGTCGCGAGAAATAACACCATTTTAAGTCGCCAGACGTACTGGAACTAACGCACGCACCTTCTTCGGATGCTGCCGCCGGACGTTAGCGGAATATAGAACGGCACGTAATAAAAGAAGAGGAGAAAATGGAGGGCGTCGGTGGCTTCGTGGATTCTGTTGTTGATAAGCTCGTTATCAACGTACCAGATGACACTTCCAGAACTGAAATGCATTTCTCGGATTCGGACAAGAAAGGAGCTAAGCGATTACCAGAGGACTGACTAATTAATACCTCCAGTGGCTTCAGTATTCAACAATACGGTGAAATCCCTGAAGTATGCTTTTGCATTGCACACAGCTCGTCCAGAAAAATTGCACTGTGTTTAAGTTAGGAACTTTCGTTACATGCTTTCCGGCTAGTCACCTAAGAACCGTGCTGTAGTGCTGGAGTTTTCCCGAATATTATTTCATTCTCTTTAAAAATTAAATGACATTCGAAGCTGTAGTGTTTCCCCCTCGTCTCTTTTCACGTCTCCATTGCAGGTAAGTTGGACCGCTGGCTGGACAGTGCTGTCCAAGTTAAATGCGGTGGTAGAGCTGGTGTCCAGCATTACCGCTCAGTCTATATTACTGTAACACAGCATAAAACGTATCCACATCATCGTAATTGACTGTACTGAACACAGCTTGGCTTCCGCTTCATATGAAACGAAATCCAATGGGAATCAAGGAAACGCGGAAGAATACATGGTGTAATGTTTGCATTAGGTTTATGCTTGTGATGGACAGAGTCCAGTACTGGATAGAAGCGTGAGTGGCGAATGTTACAGAGGGGCTAACACAGGACGTAGGTTGCAGTAGTTATTCGGAGATGAAGAGGGTCGCACATTATAGAGCTGTGTCAAACCACTCTTCGTACAAAAGACCACTATAACGACAACAACAGCAACACCTGCGTTGGCGGTGGAGGGGAGAAGGGACGGAGAAGTACCGGAGTAGATTTGAGAGTTTTTGACAAATAGTTCTGAGTGCACTTGCTTCTAAGTCAATATCCGTTGCATGGTGTGGTTGTTGTTGTTGTTGTTGTGGTCTTCAGTCCTGAGACTGGTTTGATGCAGCTCTCCATGCTACTCTATCCTGTGCAAGCTTCTTCATCTCCCAGTACCTACTGCAACCTACATCCTTCTGAATCTGCTTAGTGTATTCATCTCTTGGTCTCCCCCTACGATTTTTACCCTCCACACTGCCCTCCAATACTAAACTGGTGATCCTTTGATGCCTCAGAACATGTCCTACCAACCGATCCCTTCTTCTGGTCAAGCTGTGCCACAAACTTCTCTTCTCCCCAATCCTATTCAATACTTCCTCATTAGTTATGTGATCTACCCATCTAATCTTCAGCATTCTTCTGTAGCACCACATTTCGAAAGCTTCTATTCTCTTCTTGACCAAACTATTTACCGTCCATGTTTCACATCCATACATGGCTATACTCCATACAAATACTTTCAGAAATGACTTCCTGACACTTAAATCTATACTCGATGTTAACAAATTTCTCTTCTTCAGAAACGCTTTCCTTGCCATTGCCAGTCTACATTTTATATCCTCTCTACTTCGACCATCATCAGTTATTTTACTCCCTAAATAGCAAAACTCCTTTACTACTTTAAGTGTCTCATTTCCTAATCTAATTCCCTCAGCATCACCCGATTTAATTTGACTACATTCCATTATCCTCGTTTTGCTTTTGTTGATGTTCATCTTATATCCTCCCTTCAAGACATCATCCATTCCGTTCAACTGCTCTTGCAAGTCCTTTGCTGTCTCTGACAGAATTACAATGTCATCGGCGAACCTCAAAGTTTTTATTTCTTCTCCGTGTATTTTAATACCTACTCCGAACTTTTCTTTTGTTTCCTTTACTGCTTGCTCAATATACAGATTAAATAACATCGGGGAGAGGCTACAACCCTGTCTTACTCCCTTCCCGACCACTGCTTCCCTTTCATGTCCCTCGACTCTTATAACTGCCATCTGGTTTCTGTACAAATTGTAAATAGCATTTCGCTCCCTGTATTTTACCCCTGCCACCTTTAGAATTTGAAAGAGAGTATTCCAGTCAACATTGTCAAAAGCTTTCTCTAAGTCTACAAATGCTAGAAACGTAGGTTTGCCTTTCCTTAATCTTTCTTCTGAGATAAGTCGTAAGGTCAGTATTGCCTCACGTGTTCCAGTATTTCTACGGAATCCAAACTGATATTCCCCAAGGTCGGCTTCTACTAGTTTTTCCATTCGTCTGTAAAGAATTCGTGTTAGTATTTTGCAGCTGTGGCTTATTAAACTGATTGCTCGGTAATTTTCACATCTGTCAACACCTGCTTTCTTTGGGATTGGAATTATTATATTCTTCTTGAAGTCTGAGGATATTTCGCCTGTTTCATACATCTTGCGCACCAGATGGTAGAGTTTTGTCAGGACTGGCTCTCCCAAGGCCGTCAGTAGTTCCAATGGAATGTTGTCTACTCCTGGGGCCTTGTTTCGACTCAGGTCTTTAAGTGCTTTGTCAAACTCTTCACGCAGTATCGTGTCTCCCATTTCATCTTCATCTACATCCTGTTCCATTTCCATAATATTATCCTCAAGTACATCGCTCTTGTATAGACCCTCTATATACTCCTTCCACCTTTCTGCTTTCCCTTCTTTGCTTAGAACTGGGTTTCCATCTGAGCTCTTGATGTTCATACAAAAGGTTCTCTTATCTCCAAAGGTCTCTTTAATTTTCCTGTAAGCAGTATCTATCTTACCCCTAGTGAGATCAGCCTCTACATCCTTACATTTGTCCTCTAGCCATCCCTGCTTAGCCATTTTGCACTTCCTGTCGATCTCATTTTTGAGACGTTTGTAATCCTTTTTGCCTGCTTCATTTACTGCATTTTTATATTTTCTCCTTTCATCAATTAAATTCAATATTTCTTCTGTTACCCAAGGATTTCTACTAGCCCTCGTCTTTTTACCTACTTGATCCTCTGCTGCCTTCACTACTTCATCCCTCAAAGCTACCCACTCTTCTTCTACTGTATTTCTTTCCCCCATTCCTGTCAATTGTTCCCTTATGCTCTCCCTGAAACTCTGTACAACCTCTGGTTCTTTCAGTTTATCCAGGTCCCATCTCCTTAAATTCCCACCTTTTTGCAGTTTCTTCAGTTTCAATCTACAGGTCATAACCAATAGATTGTGGTCAGAGTCCACATCTGCCCCTGGAAATGTCTTACAATTTAAAACCTGGTTCCTAAATCTCTGTCTTACCATTGTATAATCTATCTGATACCTTTTAGTATCTCCAGGGTTCTTCCATGTATACAACCTTCTATCATGATTCTTAAACCAAGTGTTAGCTATGATTAAGTTGTGCTCTGTGCAAAATTCTAGCAGGCGGCTTCCTCTTTCATTTCTTAGCCCCAATCCATATTTACCTACTACGTTTCCTTCTCTCCCTTTTCCTACACTCGAATTCCAGTCACCCATGACTATTAAATTTTCGTCTCCCTTCACTGTCTGAATAATTTCTTTTATTTCATCATATATTTCTTCAATTTCTTCCTCATCTGCAGAGCTAGTTGGCATATAAACTTGAACTACTGTAGTAGGTGTGGGCTTCGTATCTATCTTGGCCACAATAATGCGTTCACTATGCTGTTTGTAGTAGCTTACCCGCATTCCTATTTTCCTATTCATTATTAAACCTACTCCTGCATTACCCCTATTTGACTTTGTGTTTATAACCCTGTAGTCACCTGACCAGAAGTCTTGTTTCTCCTGCCACCGAACTTCACTAATTCCCACTATATCTAACTTTAACCTATCCATTTCCCTTTTTAAATTTTCTAACCTACCTGCCCGATTAAGGGATCTGACATTCCACGCTCCGATCTGTAGAACGCCAGTTTTCTTTCTCCTGATAACGACATCCTCTTGAGTAGTCCCCGCTCGGAGATCCAAATGGGGGACTATTTTACCTCCGGAATATTTTACCCAAGAGGACGCCATCATCATTTAATCATACAGTAAAGCTGCATGCCCTCGGGAAAAATTACGGCCGTAGTTTCCCCTTGCTTTCAGCCGTTTGCAGTACCAGCACAGCAAGGCCGTTTTGGTTATTGTTACAAGGCCAGATCAGTCAATCATCCAGACTGTTGCCCTTGCAACTACTGAAAAGGCTGCTGCCCCTCTTCAGGAAGCACACGTTTGTCTGGCCTCTCAACAGATACCCCTCCGTTGTGGTTGTACCTACGATACGGCTATCTGTATCGCTGAGGCACGCAAGCCTCCCCACCAACGGCAAGGTCCATGGTTCATGGGGGTGGTATTGAACCGAAACATCTGACCATTTGTCGGCCTCGGATATGAGTTTGGTTTGTTTAGGCGACTAGTCCATCGAAGGCAGGTCTCCAGTCCCCTCCCCTCTTACCTCCAGCCAGTATTAACTCTCCTACTACCAGAATTTTTTTGGTACACTGAATACCACTAGGGTCAGTATGACCCCAAGTAATTAACACGGGATATATTGTCAGTATTTTATTTGTTTTAATGGATTGACATAAAAGCACACATTACTGGTTGAAACCAGGTAAACTATGTATACAAGCACTTACAGATCTTGTCTTAATCCTTGATCTTTCATTTAAAACAAAGCAACTCTTTACATTTAATACAAAGAATCTCTAAATGTTGGTTACAGAGGAAAAGAAAGCATCTTCTGTACGTTTCTAAATGTTTTCTGTCCACTGAACGTTCGCACAGGGAGCACCGCCCATGTCTTGTCCCCGTATGCACCTCTGCTGTGGGAGGAGGCTTTGCTGCGATGACTTCTCTTTTTCTGTGCTAGACTTGTTCGCAGTTCCAGAAGAAATTCTCTTTTGTAGTTTTTTTTTTTTTAATTCCAGTCAGGATTTAAGTCCAGTCAAATTATGAAAGCATGTAGGGCACTAATACCCAAAATATTATAAAAAATAACATGGGCATCTTCTTGTTATACGTTTTGTGGTGCAGGTCCTGACTAAATTGTCCATTGTGTCTACACCTGATTTAGTTGCATTATAGTCTAGGATTATAACAGGTTTTGCTGCTTCGCCTTCAACTATTTCCTCTCTGAAATGCATAGTAATTTGCAATGTCACTATCTTACTCTTTTTTGGGCAATAGTTGACTATTGTAGCTGATTCCTGGAATCTGAAGAGACATGAAGCTGCAGTTCTTCCCCTTCCTTCGATAAATTCCGCAGGTACATCACGACGACTTTTTCTTGGCGTTCCTAGCAGAGTTATTTGTTCTCATTCTAGTTCCTTTGCCAACTCCAAACCTGTAAATAAATTATCTGTTGTGATATTTCCACTACTCCCAGATAGATGTCCTGTCAATTCTAACACTACTCTTTTGCCCTGATTGATTTCTCTAGGTTTCGCCCTTTCCTGTGTACACCTGCAGGTGTGTGACATAACAATTACTGCTGTCACATGCTGCCCATATCTTTATACCATACTGTCCTGGTTTTGAGGGGCTGTACTGCTGAAATGAACACCTCCCTCTAAAAGTTACCAGTTCTTCATCAACTGTAATATTCTCATGTGGTTCGTATGTATCATATAATGTGCTTACCCCCTGTTCAAATAAATCCCTTACAGGAGCCAATTTATCAGGGCTATGATTCTGTCGCCGGTGCTGAGTATCATCAAACTGATGATATTTCATTAAAGCGGTTCCTAGCCATAGAACTATTGAAAACAGGTCGACCATGCTCTTCGTTTCATAAATTCGCTATGCCCTCATTGTGACCTTTGTACACTTCTGCAAGAATAATCAGGCCAAGAAAGCATTCTAATCCTTGACTATCAAGATGTGTCCGTTTGTTGCCGAAAGGAATGTTACCTTCTTTGTTGGTCCACTTCAAAATAATCTGGAAAATGCTGGGCTTCATAAATAATTCAAATGTTTACTGCATTGTATTTACGTTCCTTACAGTATGCCTTGTGGGACCTGGAGCCGTCTTATTTTACATACGTCATCATCATCATTAGTTATCTGCTATATTAGCAGGTCCTTTGCCTCTCCATTTTCTGCGATCCATTGCTTCCTTCTTAAGGCTGCTGTATGTTGTACTGTCCATCATGTCATCCAGTATCTGGAATCTCTTCCTTCCTCGCTTCCTTTTCCCTTCTACATAACCTTCTGAAACTGTTTTTATCAGTCCGTCATTCTTTCTTAATATATGCCCAATCCAATTTCTTTTTCTTCTCTTTATTACATCTAGTAACTGTCTTTTCCCTCCCAATCTTCTCAGTATCTCTTCATTTTTTACTCTGTCCATCCAACTTATTCTTTCCATCCTCCGCCATGTCCACATCTCAAAAGCCTCCAGCCTTTCTCTGTCTTTCTTCCTCATAGTCCAAGTTTCAACGCCACATAGAAGACCACTCCATACAAGACATTTTATGAGCCTCTATCTGAGTTCTCTGTCCAGACCGCTGCAGAAAATTCTTCTTTTCTTATAAAACGCCTCTTTTGCCATTGCTATCCTTGTTTTAATTTCTGTGGTGCACTTCCAGTCAGTGTCTATCCTGCTTCCAAGATACTTAAAATTTTGCACCTATTCTAGTGTTTCTCCATTCAGCATAATTTTTATTTCCTTATTTCCTCCTAGTGCCAATACTTTTATTTGTGTTAATTTTCATTACATATTTTTTTCCATTAGTTTTAATGGTGTCCACCAAATCCTGTAATTCTTTTTCCCCTGTGGCTAGAAGGACCATGTCATCAGCAAACCTCAAACACCCTACTCTTCCTCCTCCAATTTCGACGCCTTTCTCATATAATGAGCACTGGTCAACCATGTTTTCCAAGTGAAGGTTGAAAAGTGTAAGTGACAGACAGCATCATTTTTTTTACTTCTTTCCCTAGTCCGATCCAGCTTGTACTTTCTCCTCTCACTTTAATTGAAACTTTTTGATTAAGATATAATGAGTTTACAAGTCTTCTGGTTTTCCAGTCCACTCTATTTTCCCTCGTTATAGTCGCCAGCTTGTCCCAAACCACATTGTCAAATGCCTTTTCTAGATCGATGAAGCACATATATAGATCTATTCCTTTTTCAATAAACCTTTCTCCCAAGATTCATAGGAGCTTTATTGCATCACTGGTGCCCGTATTCCGTCTAAAGCCAAACTCCTCCTCGCCAAGATTCTCCTCCATTACTTTTGGAAGTCGTTTATTAATCATTCTTAATATCACTGAATATCATGTGAAATGAGGCTAATAGTCCTGTGCTCGCTGCATTTCTTGGTTCCTTGTTTTTTCGGTAATGGAATCATTACTGTTGTCAGAAAGTCCTCAGGCCATTCACCACTGTCATATATTTTATTACATAATCTCAATATTTCTCTTATCCCATCTTGGTTCAGGCATTTTAATATTTCTCCCGGTGTCGGATCTGTACCTGCCACTTTGCCATTTTTCATTGCAGCTATGGCAGAGTTTACTTCTTCGATTATGATGGTTGGTCCTTTCTCGTCATCACTTATACTGTTGTGTGATTCAAGTTCCATAGTTTCTGGTTTTGCTAATTGTGTCATATAGCTGTTTTAGATATTCTTCCCATCTCTGCAGGACATCGTCCCGATCTTTGTACACTACCTCTTCGTCTTTACTCAAAATTTCCATAGTAGCACTTGCTGTTCTGTTTGGTTCCCATGTCATAGTCTTTACTTTTTTGTATAGTAAGTCGTATCTTCCTTTCCTGTCCAGTTCTTCAATTTCATCACATTCCTCTTTTAGCCATTTTCTCCTAGCCTGCTCTGTTTCTCTTCGCAGTTCATTATTTAACCTTCGGCATATACATAGGTACTTACAAATTATTATTATTAGTACTATCATTAAGGCTTTTGCAAACATATGGTAGAGTATATATAGTTACTTGAAAACATTCTGATTAGAGAGGTCAACAACTTCAGAGAGTACAGTTTGCAAATCTCGAAACAGCTTCATCAGAATCTTCAGTTGACTGACTACCTCCAGAAAAAATAGCATCAATCTCTTCATCGGCATCAGATGGTATATCTCCTAATTACTCTTCTTCATTCAAAATTGCTTGTACTTCAGCACTACTCAAAAGTTTTCTAGTCATGATGTAGTTCTTGCACACGCTGCGCCAAAACACTAGCAAGAAGTGAGGCAATACACAACAATGGATGAGGCACGAAACGGCAACAATGGGTCTAAATAATAAGTGGGAAATGTTAGTTTCATTGTTGCAGGTGTTTCGAATAACATCTGTTCAACGTAACATTTGTCATTCTGTCTTCATAATGTTGTATTCAGAAAACAAAACAAAATTTAGATTGAGGTCATGCTGACCCCAGTGGTACTCAGTGCATAGCCCATGATTAAAATTTAATATGTTGTAGATGTAAATTTTGAGAATAATCATTTTGAAAACAAGGGAGATATATACAGGGTGATACAAAAAGAATACCACAACTTTAAAAATGTGTATTTAATGAAAGAAACATAATATAACCTTCTGTTATACATCATTACAAAGCGTATTTAAAAAGGTTTTTTTTTTCACTCAAAAACAAGTTCAGAGATGTTCAATATGGACCCGATACTACAACTCGTTCCACACTCTCTGTAGCATGTCAGGCGTAACAGTTTGGATAGCTGCTGTTATTTCTCGTTTCAAATCATCAATGGTGGCTGGGAGAAGTGGCCGAAACACCATATCCTTAACATACCCCCATAAGAAAAAATCGCAGGGGGTAAGATCAGGGCTTCTTGGAGGCCAGTGATGAAGTGCTCTGTCACGGGCTGCCTGGCGGCCGATAAGGTTTCATAACTAACCTTTTTCGTAGGACTCTCCATACAGTTGATTGTGGAATTTGCAGCTCTCTGCTAGCTCTGCGAGTCGATTTTCCTGGGCTACGAACAAATGCTTGCTGGATGCGTGCTACATTTTCATCACTCGTTCTCGGCCGTCCAGAACTTTTCCCTTTGCACAAACACCCATTCTCTGTAAACTGTTTATACCAACGTTTAATACACCGCCTATCAGGAGGTTTAACACCACACTTGGTTCGAAATGCACGCTGAACAACTGTCGTCGATTCACTTCTGCCGTACTCAATAACACAAAAAGCTTTCTGTTGAGCGGTCGCCATCTTAGCATCAACTGACGCTGACGCCTAGTCAAATGTACAACTAAATGAAACTTTATAGCTCCCTTAATTCGCCGACAGATAGTGCTTAGCTCTGCCTTTTGTCGTTGCAGAGTTTTAAATTCCTAAAGTTGTGGTATTCTTTTTGAATCACCCTGTATATTTCAAATGTGCTTATGGGGTCACATTGAACCCAGTGGTACTAGGAGGGGCGCCTTTATTGGGAAGCTGCTATACCAGTATCGCGTATTCTCAGCTCCAAGTCGTATTCGCGGTATCTGACCTCGTGCAGCTGCCCCACGCGCTTCTGTGTGAGTGCGTGTTTACGGCGGAAGCGCGGCCGCGAGTGCTGGCGTCGTATCTCCGCTGTGGCCAGAGGCTGCCGGCGGCCGGCAGATAGCAGCCTGCCTGCGCCGTCCGCCGCTTCCCTCTTGCGACAGCCCGGCTGTGGGCGGGAGCAGCCGCGAGGCGTGGGAGGACAGCCGCGTCACTGTTGCGACATACTGAGGCTACAATGTGGGCCAACACAGAAAGAACACGGCGATGAAAAATACTACACCATGTGATCAAAAGTATCCAGACACCCCCAAAAACATACCTCTTTCATATTAGGTGCATTGTGCTGCCACCTACTGCCACGTACTCCATATCAGCGACCTCAGTAGTCATTAGACATCGTGAGAGAGCAGAATGGGGCGCTCCGCGGAACTCTCCGACTTCGAACGTGCCAGGTGATTGGGTGTCACTTGTGTCAACGTCTGTACGCGATATTTCCACACTCCTAAACACCCCTAGGTCAACTGGTGACAGTGAAGTGGTAACTTGAAGGGACACGCACAGCACAAAAGCGTACAGGCCGACCTCGTCTGTTGACTGACAGACACCGCCGACAGTTGAAGTCGGTCGTAATGTGCGATAGGTAGACATCTGTCCAGACCATCATATAGGAATTTGTATCAGGATCCGCTGCAAGTACTATGACAGTTAGGCGATAGGGGAGAAAACTTGGACTTCATGGTCAAGCGGCTGTTCATAAGCCACACATCGCGCCGGTAAATGCCAAACGACGCCTCGCTTGGTGTAAGAAGCGTAAACATTGGACGATTAAACAGTGGAAAAACGTTGTGTGGACTGACGGATCACGTTATACCATGTGGCGATACGATGGCAGGGTGTGGGTATGGCGAATGCCCAGTGAACGTCATCTGCCAGCATGTGTAGAGCGAACAGTAAAATTCGGAGGCGGTCGTATTACGGTGTGGCCGTGTTTTTCATTGATGGGGCTTGAACCCATGTGGTTTTGCGTGGCACTATCACAGCACTGGCCTACATTGATGATTTAAGCAACTTCTCGCTTCCCAGTGTTGAAGAGCAATTATGGGATGGCGACTGCATCTTTCAACACGATCGAACACCTGTTCATAGTGCACGGCCGGCGGCAGAGTGGCTACACGACAGTAACATCCCCGTAATGGACTGGCCTGCACAGAGCACTGGCGTGAACCCTATAAAACACGTTTGGGATGTTTTGGTACTCCGACTTCGTGCCAGGCCTCACTGACCGACATCGATACCTCTCCTCAGTGCAGCACTCCGTGAAGAATGGGCTGCCATTCCCCAAGAAACCCTCCAGAACCTGATTTAACGTATGCGTGCGTGAGTGGAAGCTGTCATCAAGGCTAAGGATGGCCCAACACCATACTGAATTCCAGCATTACCGATGGACGGCACCACGAACTTGTCATTTTCAGCCATGTGTCCGGATACTTTTGATGACATAGTGTATATTGCCTTCAATGCACGGTATCCTAGAAAGAACGGGTGCGTCGTCCACATCTGCAAGGCGTAAAGACGGCGACGTGACCATTTTCCTGACATTTCGCACAATTTCAGTCTCTAGTACCAGCAACTGGCTACGTCTCAATCCTTCCTGTTTTGTTTACTTAATTGCTGAAAACTGCCACTAAGTGACATTAGGGCTTTTCTGGGACTCGCTAACTGTATGGATTTTGGCTTCGTTGTCTGGGTCCTGGCTGAGTATCATTTACGGCATACACAAAGCTCAGTATAAAATCAATAAAGTTATCGACAGATGCCTTGAAACTACTTACGAACACATCGCAGCACTTCATACATTCTAAAGAGTAGCACGCTGACAAAATTTGATTCGTGGTGAACTAATAAATGGTTATTAACGGGTGAATGGTTATCTAGAAAGTGATTTGCAAACAGAAACTGCGGGAAGGTAGCCAATGTGGAGCTCTCCAGTCTACTTGTATGCCACCAAATTTTTCTGGGTCGCCACCCAATTTGATACAAGAAATGAATTAATCACTGAATTGGTAGCCGTAACTAACATTTTAATAAAAAGATCGAGGTGAATATATGGACTGAGCATATGTGAACAATTTAAGTACAAACGTTAAATCAAATAGTTCAGAGCAAGCAGGAGCTTGAGCCTCAGTAAAAAGAATAAGGTAATCAGACAAATGTCTACAAATATAAGGCCTGCCTTTAGCGCCTCACAAACGCCAGGTGGGATGTTTTAAAAATAATGTTACAAATGGGGACGTGTTGCACGTAGGTTAAGTGGTCATCAGATTTGCCATTTATTCGGTACAGTGTCGTGTACCATAGTGGTAAACCGTAAATACGCCCTTTATCATAATTCTTTGGTCACACCAAATGTGGCAGATAATTCACGTCAAAATGATCGTACTTCGTCCGAGAAAACTATGTCCCGACACCATTTTCTGCGTTTCACTCATACCATTCAACTGATCTTACTGTCTTAAGCCGACTCGCGAAATGGTCGTACGGGAAAATCTCGACTTCATCGCTACCTTGAAGATGCTGTGCCCTACCGCTCGCGCGCCGACTGTAATACCACGTTCAAACCCACTTAAATCTTGTTAATGTGCCATTGTAGCAGCAGTAACCGATCTGACAAATGCGACAGACACTTGTTATATGTAGACATTGCGGACCGCAACGCTGTAGTCTGTCCGTTTACATATCTCTCTGTTTGAATACGCATGCCTACACCAGTTTCTTTGACGCTTCAGTCTATTTGTTAAGATAATTGATTTTTGCCGTTGTAGTATTGTTGTAAGAAAGTACTTATGGCTTACAGGCTTCTATTAATGGCCTTGGGAAACGCGACTTTCGTCAGCAAACGTGTACTAAAGAATATGAACTGCTTCGAGGCAGAATTACTGTTCTTTCTTATCTCTCTGCTGACGTAACTGGCGTCCTCGTATCTAGCCGCAGCACTTCAAACCATAGTCAACTGGCAACGACAGCCGGTCCGCCGGTTCCTTCACCATCGTGGGTACTGAAACTATACTCCCAACTGAGTGTATTCTACAGTACTGCTTTGCTCACTGAATGCTGCATGAGATCTGCAGACGCGATACGAACTGGTAAAACTGCAAAATATAAGGAAATAAAATTTGACTTGAAACTAAGGGGTAGCTTACAAACATCAAGCTAAACACAGCGTTATCAACCTATCTACCAACCAGCCAGCCACGCGGTCTTGGGCGCCTTGCCACGGTTCGGGCGGCTCCCCCGTGTCGGAGGTTCTGTGTTTTGTCCTCGGCGTTAGTTTAAGTTAGATTAAGTAGTGTGTAAGCCTAGGGACCGGTCACCTTAGCAGTTTCGTCCCATAGGAACTTACCAGTTTTCCAAAAATTTTTCCAATGAGCCATTTGGGGTGAATTCGGTCCATAATGCTAGATTACATTCCTCACATCAGGCTGTTCTCGAGAAGGAAATGATCTGAACAGGACAGGCATTTGAGAGATCTTTCGCAGAAATGTTTATGCTTGGTTCCGGTATTACTGGCGTGTTGGAAACTGGAGGAATTTATCTCTGAACCTCAAGCGGACTGTTACTTTTAGCAGACAGACAAATTCACGGAAGTAGTCGGCTCAGTATCTTAGCTTTGATTTCGCACTGCGCAATGATTTCCACTAGACCACAAAGAGATAATGCATGAGAATAGAACAAGTGGAAGCCGACATTTCCTGTAGAATCTTCCGCATCCCGAAGTGATGTAAGTTCATGCATACGGCCATCACGAGATTTTACTTCTGTTATTACAAAATCAAGTCTAATGTACGCAATGATTAGCCGAGACAGCTGGTGAAGAGTAATACGATCAAACAAGAAAACAAATGAAATTTCCCGGAACATTAAAACTGTGTCCCGGACGGAGACTCGAACTCGGGACCTCTTAGGAGATGAGGTACTGGCAGAAGTAAAGGTGTGAGGACGGGTCGTGAGCCGTGCTTCGGTAGCTCAGTTGGTAGAGCACTTGCTGGCGAAAGGCAAAGGTCCCGAGTTCGAGTCTCGGTCCGGCACACAGTTTTAATCTGCCAGGAAGTTTCATATAAGTGTACACTCCGCTGCAGAGTGAAAATATCATTCTGGAAACTTAGTGTAAGCATTACTCCTTGTATTCTTCCGCGTTTGCTTGATTGTCATTGCATTTCGTTTCACGTGGAGCGGACGCCAAACTGTGACCAGTACAATCATGAGGATAGGTTTTATGCTGTGCTACACGCACATAGACTGCGATAATGCGGGACAAAAGCTTCACCGACGCATTACACTTGGACAGCACTGTCCAGCCAGCGGTCCAACTAACCTGCAATGATGTGAGCAGTTGCAGTTCAGACGTAAAAAGCGACGAGCAAAGAAACAATATAGCTTCCGAACGTCATTTAATTTTTAAAGAGAATGAAATAATATTCGGAGAACTCCAGCACGGAAAGCATAAAATGCACTCGTTCTCACCAGACGTAACATTATAATTACAAACAAGAGTGATGCAAGAGCATACTGCAGGGATTTCACCGTACTGTTGAATAATGTTGCCACTGAAGTTATTAATTGCAGTCAGTCGTCTGGTAATCTCTTAGCTCCTTCCTTATCCGAATCCGAGAAATACATTTCAAATTTGTAAGTGTCACCTGCTACGTTGATAACCAGCCTATCAGCAACAGAATCCACGAAGCCACCCAGGCGCCGCATTTTCTCCTCTTCTTTTATGACGAGCCGTTCTATATCCCGCAGCGTTCGGCAGTGACGTGTGAAAAAGCTTCGTGCGTTAGTTCCAGTACGTCTGGCGGCTTAACAGTCTTGTTAACTTCTCGGGCCAAATCCCGCAACTTGGCTCCAGATCATTTCTGTTGGGTTTATATTGGAATGGTACAGCAGCAAACGTAAAAATGCAGCATTTGTATGATGTGTTCGATGCTGTGAAAATGATTCTTTTTTCATGTTTCTACGATGCTTATCTACCTCTGTGGTATAAAACGATGGACGTAGGATTTTTGATTTTCCATTTTTGCCTTAAAAATTGTTATGTTTTCGTAATTTAAGGAACTTTTATGAACAGTGTTTCATAAAACATCGATAGTTAAGAATTTGTATTTGAAATGAAAACACGAATTTCACGTCCAATATGTTATTAGAAACAAGAAGATGTGCATTATTCATAAAAAAATGATGATGTGTTTTATAATTACGAGATGTGGGTATTTCAAATTGAACGAGAAAAAAAATGTAACTGGTGAGATTCGAACCAACGAACCTTAAACTGTACTTGGATAACATTCCATGCGCTACACTTACATTATTGGTAAACGTATCAACTGTATTACACACACTCGCTGGGAAAACTTCAAAGCTGATTATCTCTGTAAATTTATGACAAACCTTAAGAACAGCCTATTTCTCGGCACGTTTTAACGGATTTCCACACGCGTGTTTCACTACGGAACAGAGAGAAGCCTCAGCCATTTCCATACTGCGCGTAAACAGCGCGACAAGCAGAGCACAACGCTGCAGAGGCTGTGACTGTACACGAAAAAAATGTATCAGATGGCTCTAAGCACTATGGGACTTTACATCTAAGGTCATCAGTCCCCTAAAACTTAGAACTACTTAAACCTAACTAGCCAAAGGCCATCACACACAACCATGCCCGAGGCAGGATTCGAACCTGCGACCGTAGCAGCGTCCGCAGCTCGTGGTCGTGCTGTAGCGTTCTCGCTTCCCACGCCCGGGTTCGATTCCCGGCGGGGTCAGGGATTTTCTCTGCCTCGTGATAACTGGGTGTTGTGTGATGTCCTTAGGTTAGTTAGGTTTAAGTAGTTCTAAGTTCTAGGGGACTGATGACCATAGATGTTAAGTCCCACAGTACTCAGAGCCATTTGAACCATTTGACCGTAGCAGCAGCGTGGTTCCGGACTGAAGCGCCTAGAACCACTCGGCCACAAAGGCCGGCGACTGTACACGATTTTTGAAATAAAAGTAACGTAGCCAAAGCGCGATCAAGAAAAACGTTGATGTCTGTTACTGCATTTGAATATCTTCAAGTTTCATTTAACGTAACTTAGTAATAATATATCTAATACGTAAGTAGGACCTACTTCCAAAGAGCGCAACACCAGTGTACGTGTGCAACGGCCTCTGACCAATAATCGCGATTGTGTTTGTTTAGATCAGATTTATTCTTATATATTATACAATATATGTATTTTTTACTGTCATTTCTTGTTAACAGTACCAGCTTATTCACAAGAATTAGCAGCTTTCAGCCAGTTAATACCAAGCAGAAATCCAATCTCCATTTGGCTCGCACTTCCTTAACTCTTGTGCAGACACTTGTGCAGTATACTGCGGCATCCGTTTCCAGTGATCTGCCGTAAGAATTCAAAAGTCTTAGCAGTAATGCACGCGCTTTCAAATCGAATCTGAAGAGTTTCCTCATGGGTCACTCCTCCTATTCTGACGAGCACTTCGCCAGCCGCGGTGGCCGAGCGGTTCTAGGCGCTTCAGTCCGGAACCGCGCGACTGCTACGGTCGCAGGTTCGAATCCTGCCTCGGGCAGGGATGTGTGTGACGTCATTAAGTTACTTAGATTTGATTAGTTTTCAGTTCTAGGGGACTGATGACCTCAGATGTTAAGTCCCGTAGTGCTCAGAGCCATTTGAACCATTTGAGCCTGTGGGGGACTTCCTTGATAAATTAAGCTTATATTGTTGACTGCGTTTACTTAAACTTATGACTTGACTTTCTTTGGCCTCATAAATATTTTATTTTTTCTGTTATTACTTTTATGATGTAATTTCGTGTACTGACACGTCCCATGAAACTTGGAGATTTGCTCCTCAATTTGGTCCTACGGAAGTCGAAGTGTAAATAAATAAAAAATAATAAACATCGTGGACAGTTAGCGCTACTGGGTTTGGCCACCTATCGTACATTTATGGGATGGAATCGAGAAGTGAGTTCGTACACAAAACGTTGCGCTGGCGAAACTTTCGTAGTTATGGACTGCTACAGGGGCTTCCAACGACTCGGTGAGTCCGTGCCGCACCACACCAGGCAGAAGGTGGTGCGACACGATTCGAGGAGGCGTCTGGTGGCTTTCGTCACCGAGGTGTAGGCTTACAGAAAGACTTCGACGATGCTAATTGACATGCACTCTTTGAGTTTTGAAGGTAGAAGAGATAAAATATGAATAGTGAAAGGTTATTCACAAATTTTACAGGAACCAGACTGCAGTTGTAGGAGTTCAAGGAAGAGAAAGGAAAGTGTCCGTGTTGAGAGACATTGCGCATGTTCAAAGTGTTCAAATGTGTGTGAAATCTTATGGGAATTAACTGCTAAGGTCATCAGGCACTAGCCGGCCGATGTGGCCGAGCGGTTCTAGTCGCTACAGTCTGGAACCGCGCGACCGCTACGGTCGCAGGTTCGAATCCTGTCTCGGGATTGGATGTGTGTGATGACCTTAGTTTAGTTAGGTTTAAGTAGTTCTAAGTTCTAGAGGACTGATGACGGAAGTTAAGTCCCATAGTGCTCAGAGCAGTGTGCAATTTGCAGGGGGGGGATGGGGGGGTTTCCCCCCCTCTCTGCATCAGACCATCCCCTCCTCTGGTTTTAGTTTATGCATCCCAACCTGGGATGTTTATTTCCCATGTACTGGAGTAAAACTTTACATATAATTTAAATTTGTGGAGCCGAACACTGAAAGTTTTTAATACAGTCTTACTATTAATATGTATGCTTATTAATTTTGAAAAAGTGTTATGTAGTAGGTAAGCATTTCAAAACATTTAGAACTAAATGACAAGACGATGCACGCCTCATTTCCGTAGCATGCCACAATGTTGCAAGACGTCGCCCCAGCGTAAACGAGGCTTTCGAGCCAGGTCTGTATTGTATGGTGGATGTGATGTGTTGCGTACGAAACTAAAACCTGCAATCAGATCCAAACGTCGTGGAAAACTGTGAAGAGGTGTCATCCTGCAGCAAGATAACGCTCGCCCACATTCTGCCAAACGGACAGCCGACGCAATAAAGGAGTTGAGTATCGAGGTGCTGGAACATCCACCATACAGTCCAGACCTGGCTCCAAGCGATTTTCACATGTTTGGACCCTTAACGGAAGCACTACAGGGAAGAAGATTTGAAAGTGATGAAGACGTCTTTGCTGCGGTGCAAAATTGGTTATAGATGCAACCGATGAACGTATTTTCTGATGAAATACAAAAACTCGTAAAACGTCGGGAAAACTGCATTGAAGTCCAGGGATGTTAGGTAGAAAAATAACGCATGTTTCAGTTTTCTATCATCAGAATAAGTACAGCTTTTCACAAATGTGCCTTTACTTTTTGAATTCCTCTCGTATACCTGTATGTAGATGATTTTGTACTTTTAAAGATATAACAAGGGATGGCTTTTCTGATAGTGCATACGCGTCGCGTGAATAGTGAGTTTCGGCTTAACATCTATTTATAAATAACTGTTTAACCATGGGTAACGCCACGGTCAAAGCTAGTAACATATACAGGGTGTCCCAGCTATCTTGTCCACCCAAAATATCTCTGGAACAATAACAGCTATTGGGAAACGACTTTCACCGGTATCAATGTAGGGCTGGGGCCCATGAATGTACATATTTGGAAACATTCTAAAACGAAAGCATATGTGTTTTTTAACACAAACTTATGTTTTTTTAAATGGACCTCCTATATTTTTTCTTCAGTAATCCATAGCATGACAAAGCACATACACAATGGCGTTGATTGCATCGCAATATTGCCATTACATCCCGAGATATTGAGACGCGAAGTTGACGCTTGGAACACCCGACATGCGCCGCTAGCGCACGTTCTGAGGCTCAGGCGTGAACCCCATGCCGCCCGTAATCGCGATGTGATTGACATGCGTAATCACACCTCCATACTTATCAAGAGGTCCGAAACGAATAATAAGGTCTGCTGCGCTATTACGGGCAGCATGGGGTTCACGCCTGAGCCTCTGGACGTGCGCTAGCAGCGCTGGCGGGTGTTTCAAGGGCCAACTTCGCGTCTCAATATCTCGGGATGTAATGGGAATATTGCGATGCAATCAACGCCATTGTGTATGTGCTTTGTCATGCTATGGATTGCTGAAGAAAAAAAAAATATAGGAGGTCCATTTAAAAAAAACATAAGTTTGTGACAAAAAACACATATTCTTTCGTTTTAGAATGTTTCCAAATATGTACATTCATGGGCCCCAGCCCTACATTGATAACGGTGAAAGTCGTTTTCCAATAGCTGTTATTGTTCCAGAGATATTTTGGGTGGACAAGATAGCTGGGACACCCTGTATAATTGTACTAACCCCCTAAGACTCCCCCCCTCCCCCCCTGGTAAAAGCACAAATCGCACACTGGCTCAGAGCTATTTGGACCATCAGTCCCTAAGCTTACACACTGCTTAAAATAAATTATCCTAAGGACAAACACACACACCCATGCCCGCGGGAGGACTCGAACCTCCGCCGGGACCAGCCGTACAGTCCATGATTGCAGCGCCCCAGACCGCTCGGCTAATCCCGCGCGGCCACTGCGCGTGACGTCGGACATGTGGGGAGGATATGGTTCGCGGTGGGCGGTGGCCCGGGGCAGAGGGGAGGCTGCGGAAGGTCCAGGCGGGGGGCGGCGGTCCGTCCGAGAGGCCGGCCGCGGATAAAAGGCGGGACCCGCCAGCGGCCGCCACTGCAGCGGCTGGTGCGGCGCGGGACGGAGTGGCCGTGGCTGGTGAGTCTCTGCGCTCTCCTTCCGTCAGTGCGCCGTATGCTGCGTCTGTCACCCCACTCACATTGACAGTCCCTCGTTCTCTGTGTCACCCACACTTGATGGCTGCGAATCGAGGAAACCAAAGAAAAAAAACCTGTTTTCTTTTCTCTTTTTCTCGATTTTTCCCCACGAGCCACAGCACTACAACTATTCTGATGCATCCTGCACCGGTACGAGTCAGTTACGCCACTTAAGCACGCTACTGCCGCTCAAAGCGTAACTTAACGCGACCCGGTCTGGCCGAATTTCCTTTGGCTGTCCATACTAACGTCGGACTTTTCTCAAAACCTACTTGTTCGAATCCACCCTTCGATCAGTACCTCTCCTAACTCCTGTAGTGACGAGGAGGCGCAAATCTGCTCCGGAGTCTGGCCATCAATACCGCCCACAAGAGTTCGATAATGTTCAAGTCCGGGGACTGTGCTGGCCAGGGAAGACGCTGCAGTTCAGCTACATGCTCCTCATACCACGACTGTGCTGTCCTGGCTGTGTGAATGGGTGCATCACTGTTTGGATCATGGGGTGCACATGATCACGTAAAATGTTCACATAATCTTTGGCTGTAACACGGCTTTTGAGAGTAACGATGGGACCAGCAAAATACTGTGATATGGCTGCCCACACCATCACACTTCCACCTCCATGCTTAACCGCTGGAATGAAGCAATCAGGATTCTGGGCTTCATTTGGCGTAAACCCCTCCCGATGTTGGAAATAAAGAGAACGCTGACTCGTCGGAACACATGACGTGTTTCCACTGATCAGCCATCCACGATTTACGCTCCCGGCACCATGTTTTACGCTTCTTTGCGTTGGTTGTCGCCACTAATGGTTTCGGTATAGCAGCTCGTCCACGAATATTCGCTTTATGGAGTTCTCAGTGGACAGTTTCGATAGATACGGGGTGTCGAATATGGCTATTGAGCTCTGCAGTCACTTTAGCCGCCGTAGTTTAGTGCTGTTTTCACACAATTCGTGTGATTGGACTTGGTGACAAGAAATTTTAGTCTCCGAGACTCGATATGTATAAAGTACAAATATGCACACGATGGCATGTAGATGTGCCCAGATGGACACATCACCAAACCAATCGCTTCCCAACGTAATTAGACACTGAAACAGAGTATATTTCTGGAGATATCATTAGTAACAGCATCTCTGTTGGCTACTATAAAACAAATAGTTAAATGCATCTGAATACTATAACAATTATTTGTAGTAGCATAAGTACAGAAAAATGCCGCTGTTACAGGCAAGCACACCCCCATCCCTCGCTCCCTTTCGGCGAATCATCAGCTCGTAATGTCACATACAACAGTTCCTCTTGAAAAAAATAAAAATAAACCCAAGTTGATATCAATATGACAGCAACTAATATGGCTATGAAAAAAGACTACGCGTCATTTAGACAACACTTTTCCACAATTAATTTGGCGTAAGCAAGAATTAGTGTCGTAAACTGTTTCAGATACTGCTTAGCTGAATTAGGCGGTGTCTATTGGGCGGAACAATGTGATATATATCTTGTAAGAAACTGAATCATAAATAGTGTGAAATATTAATCTACACTAGCTAATTTACATTAAATCTTGCTGACTAAAAATTACTTGTAACTATATTTATCACAGGTTGTTCTACAGGGTACAAATTTTTTGAAGGTATTTAGAGGAAAAAGTTGTTTACCTGGCCTTATAACTTCTTCCTGGCATTATGTGCGGCAGAAGCGTTTGGTGGTTCATCTGCATTTTTGTGGCGATAGTCACAGATGCCAGCCTCAGTGACCCGGTCTCCAATACAGGTGAAATATTTGTTCTTTTTTCAGATCGTATAAGTTCGGGTAGAATTATGAATAACGATTTTGTATTAAGTGTGTTCAGTTATTTCACTAAGGTATCCACCAATTCCATTTGCAGGATCTGATTCTGAAGTCGCAGACAATCGTTTAAGAACCGACAAGGGAGGTGAGTATTTTTTCCCATTATTCCCGAACACGTTTCATGGTTCAAGAACTTCATCTGATGCCAGTTTATCTCATTGTGGTAGTCTTATTTAGTGATTAAGAACTGCTTTGAGTCACAGTGTTATCATGTGAGTCTACTGCCACAGTACTCATAATCACCAACATTCATAACTTTTGCTTTTGGTATTATAGTTTGCTATTTGGAATGCTATTTATTTATCTGTCGTATATATGTTCTATAGATCCTTACAGTGACACCGTAGCCTGGCTGAGGAAAGCATCAGTTCTATTTTCACGAAATGTTTCAGTAACGTAACGCATCATTAGGCATCTCAAGTAGAAGAAATGTTGTCTTGTGCTCAATGTCTTGCATCGATTTTGTGAGATACACTGACGCTGTAATGTTCACCTTAGAAACGCTAGAACAAAAGGTGACACAAAACTGCTAAATTCGATTAACTCGGATGGTTATTTACTGATATTTGCATATATAATCCTACTTCCGGTTTTTCCTTGATATCTTTTAAGTGAGATATGTCAGATAAACTTGCCTTTAAAACTTAGGTCCAGAAACTTCACCTTTTTCTTGTTGATTGTACCATAACTTCTGCTTGTGTCGTGATATAGCATGTATTTTGTTATGTTGCATGCCGCGTGAAACGTATTTTGTGCTGCAGCATCAGCTGAAACCAACATTTGTACTTTATACCTTTCTGGCAGTGGTGTCCTCGTTCAAAGAATCGCTAATCCCGAATTTAAATGTAAATCAATCTGTATAAACGTACATTTTTGTGAATTTTCGGAAGCTACGAATGTTTTGCATAATAAATTTCGAAAAAATTCGGCGTTTGTGACGTAGTTACTCTGGAAAAAACTGTAACTAATAGACCGTGTTGCACTCAGCTCTCCCCTTCAACAAGAATGTATGCTGTCTACATTTATCGCAAATTAACGTTATTTTTGAGGTTGACAGCGATCAAAATCTCAAAAATTTTAAATAAAATCAGGAAAGGTTATCCCAGGTGTTTCTGCGGCGTTAACATAAATCTCGTTTTGCGCTCTGATTGCTTCAGTTCTTACTGGGAATTAGCGGTAGTGTCAGCTGCACTGATTGAGAAATTAAAAAAGAATCAAAAGGCTTATTTTAGTGTATCCTTTTTTACTATTACGTAAACGTAACTTAACGTGGTTCTTGAGCACGTGATGAGGTAGTTAACGTTTGTAAGCAGATGGAATTCGCTCTGACTACTGTTAAGTGATTGGAAGCTGCAGGAACATTATACCCATCCTCCTAACAACAAGGTCGAGACGTTTTCCACTGACACCGAAAACGAGCCGGTGAGACAGACTCACATGTTCAGAAAAGTCCTGTGTCCCATGTCAAGAGGAGGCAAATGCAAAAGGGCTGAGTCCATTAACCACTGGCATTTGACACGTGTGATGAATAACAGTAACCCCTTAGAGAACTGCAACAACGGATGGAAAGGAACGCCACGTTGTTGGTTGGTTGCTTGGTTGATTTAGGGGACGGGACAAGACAGCAGAGGTCACTAGTTCCATCGGATTAGGGAACCATCCCAGTCACACCAGCCTACGAGAAGCTACTAGAAGTGATGTACAAAACTACCTCCAATATCCTTAATAACCATTTGTTGTAGAACCTTAGATAATGTTAAGAGCATGAACTTAGTGAGATATCTCTAATGTGAACGACTGACCTCCTCCATGTCTTCTAGCACGGATTTCAGAAACACCGATCATGTAAAACACAGCTCGCACTTTTCTCACACAACATTCTGAAACCACTGATGTTAAAAATTTACTGTTTTTTGTATCATCAATTTTAGGATATACACATAGAAGACAAAAGTCATGGGATACCCCTAATATAAATATCAGACCTTCTTTTGCACCGCGTAGTGACACAGTTCGACATGTAAAGTACTCAACAAGTTGTTGGAAGTACTTTGCAGAAAAATTGGGCCATACGGCCTCTATCGCCAACAGTAATTGTGGAAGTATTGTTGATGCAGCATTTTGTGCACAAGCTGCCCTCTCGATTACCTCCAATAAATGTTTGGTGGGACTCATGTCAGGCCACCAGCTTTTACTGTGCCCTCTTGACAACTTGGGTCTCTGACTTCATGGGATCTGCACCACATTCGAAATCTATCATCGGCTCTTATCAACTGAAATCTGGACTGATCTGACCAGGCTACAGTTTTCCATAGGTCTAGTGTCCAATGGATATGGTCAGGAGCGCAGGAGAGGTGCTTCAATCGATGTTGTGCTGTTAGCAAAGACACTCATGTCTGTCGTCTGCTGCCATAGCCCATTAACGCCAAATTTAGCTGCACCGTCCTAAGGGATTTTCGTCATATGTCCCACACAGATTTCTGCTGTTATTTACGTAGTGTTGCTCGTCTTATAGCACTAACAACTCTACACCAACGGTCTTGGTCGTTACGTGAAGGCCGTCAGCCACTGCGATTAACTTGGTGAGAGGTAATGCCGAAACTGTAGTATTCTTGGTACAGTCTTCACACTGTGGATCTAGGAATATTGAATCCCATAACGGTTTCTGAAATGTGTCTAGCTCCAACTTCCATTTCGCCTTCAAAGCCTGTTAATTCTGGATGTGCAGCCATAATCACCTTTAAACATAAAAGACCTGAGTACAAATGACAGCTACACTATGGACCGAAACTATCCAGACATTTGGCTGAAAATGATTTACAAGTTCGTGGCGCTCTCCATTCGTAATGCTGGAATTCAATGTGGCATAGTTCCACCCTTAGCCTTGATGACAGCTTCCACTCTCGAAGGCATACGTACAATCAGGTGCTGGAAGATTTCTTGGGGAATGGCTACCCATTCATCACGGAGTGCTGCACTGAGGAGAGGCATTGATGTCGGTCAGTGAGACCTGGCACGAAGTCGACGTTCCAAAACATCCCAAAGGTGTTTCTATAGGTTTCAAGTCAGGACTCTGTGAAGGCCAGTCCATTATAGGGATGTTACTGTCGTGCAATCACTCCGCCATAGGCTGTGGGTTATGAACAGGTGCTAGATGGTGTTGAAAGATGCAATTGCAATCGCCATCCCTGAACTGCCCTTTAACAGAGGAAGCAAGAAAGTGCTTAAAACATCAGTGTAGACCTGTGCTGCGTTATTGCCACGCAAAGCCACAAGGGGTGCAAGCCCCCTCCATGGAAAACAGCACTACACTATAACAGCACTGCTTCCGAAGTTTGCTGTTGGCACTACACTGCTGGCAGATGGCGTTCACCACCCATTCGCCGTACCCACACCCTGCCATCGGTTCGCCACGTTGTGTACTGTGATTCATCACTCCACACAACGTTTTTCCACTGTTCAATCGTCCAATGTTTACGCTCCTTACACCAAGCGAGACGTCGTTTGGCAGTTACCGGCGTGATGTGTGGCTTATGAACAGCCGCTCGACCATGGAATCAAAATTTTCCCACCTCTTCCCTAGCTCTCATAGTACTGCAGTGGATCCTGATGCAGTCTGGAATTCCCATGTGATGGTATGGATAGATGGCTGCCCCTTCAACTGCCAGCAGTCTCTGTCAGTCAACAGACGAGGCCGACCTGTACGCTTTTGTGCTGTATGTGTCCCTTCACGTTTCCAGTTCACTATCACGTAGGAAACAGTGGACCTAGGGACGTTTAGGAGTGTGTAAATCTTGCATACAGTCGTATAACACAAGTGACACCCAATCACCCGACCACATTCGAAGTCTATGAGTTCCGCAGCGTGTCCCAGTCTGCTCTCACGATGTCTAATGATTGCTGAGGTCACTGATATGGAGGATCTGCCAGTAGGTAGCAGCACAATGCACCTAGTACGATAAATGTATGTTTTTGGGGCTGTCTCGATACTTTGGATCACATAGTGTACGTTAATGCACTGTTCTTTTATACCTTGCGTTTGAGACACTATCGTTAACTGTATATGACCATGCCTCTACCCCATGACTTTTGTATAGAGGCAAAGGGCTGCATAGTGACTAGTGACACTATGCTTTCGAATCGTTGACAGTGGAACCAGTTCAGAGGGTTAAGGAGACCGCAGCTGTGGATCTGGCCGCCCTTCTGGACGCTGGGGACAGCGCAGTGGTAACGCTGGTGGCAGGCGACACACATCTGGTGGCGCACAGGGCCGTCCTGATTGCCAGGAGCACTGTGTTCGCCGCCATGTTGCGCAACAACACGCTGGAGGCCAGCAGCGGCCACGTTGCCATCTCAGATGTGGAGGCTCCAGTGCTGCGCCACCTGCTAGCCTACATGTACACACTCCAGGCCCCCCAGCTGCACAGCATGGCCCCGCAGCTGCTGGCCGCTGCTGAAAGATATGGACTGTCTGCCCTGAAGGCAGAGTGTGAGCAGCTGGTAGCTGCACGAGTGTCTGGGGGGAGTGCGGCGGCCACAGCCGTCCTCGAAGTCAGGCGCTCCTCTAACAGCCTGAGGCAGGCCGTGGTTGACTTCATAAAGGCTCACCTGCTCCACGTGATGGGACAGACCCTGCACAGCCAGCGTGAAGATCAGGTGGAAGTGAGCCGCCAGCTGTCTGTTCCACCATCAAAAGCCAGGTAAGTGTGACACAACTCACTTGTACATGTTGTCGAATTCTACATATACCAGGTGATTATAAACTTTCAAAACGCTGTAGAAATAACGTCAAATTGCAACAGAATATTATAGGACAAGGGGGATAGCGTGTGGCACAAAAAAAATATTGTGAAAATTGATCAATAGATAGCGCTTTATGTGTGGGAATACGCCAGTGCCGGCCACAGTGGCTGAGCGGTCCTAGGCGCTTCAGTCCGGAACCACGCGACTGCTACGGTAGCAGGTTCGAATCCTGCCTTGAGCATGGACGTTTGTGATATCCCTAGGTTAGTTAGGTTTAAGTAGTTCTAAGTTCTAGGGGACTGATGACCTCAGAGGTTAAGTCCCATAGTGCTCAGAGCCATTTGAATATGTCAATGAAAACACTTGTCATGCACACGACCCACTGAAGTTGGCATAAACATGCCAAGTATACATCTTTTCCTCCTTTCGTGTCTACGATGTTCGCCATGACTGTCTCAATGCGGGATCACGCTCTGCTTGTAAAGCTGTATTACACAAATGGTGACTGTGCACACGTCACTCTGCAGAAGTTATGGACATTGAAGGGTTTGAAAAAAAGACTGCCATGGGTCTGTAGAAAATTATTCGGAAATTCTAAAGGACGGGATCTTTTGGTGTGCAACCTGGTAGGAGGAGGAGGAGGAAACGAACTGATTCGACGTCAGTAGAAGCAGTGGTCACCGCAATGCGGGAGGAGACGAGTGGTGGTGTGCAAACATTAGACATACCCATGAGCATGGTGCATAAAATCCTATGAAACATCCTTCTTTGCAAGGCATTAAAAATTACCCATGTGCACGAGTTGCTTCCTGTTGACCTGCCAGTACGAGAGACCTTGGCTTTAGAATATCTTGAGGCATGGAAGTGGACAATGATTGGCTGTGGACAGATGAAGCATACTTCCATCTGACAGGATATGTCAATACACAGAATTGTCCAATATCGGCAACGGAAAATCCACACACACAATCAACCAGTACCACTACTTCACCCTGAAAATGTCACTGTGCGGTGTGGGTTTACGGCATAATTTATCATAGGTCAATATTCTTTCGAAGAGGCAGGTGTTTCCATTCCTGCTACCTGTACCATACTGGTAAGCATTATGAGCGTCTTTCGCGCTACCACGTCATTCCAGCTCTGCAAGAGCGTGGATGTGTGGATGGAGATCATTTTTATGCAAGATGGAGCACCTCCACACACTGCAAATAAATTTAAGCAGCTGCTGAAGCGCCATTTCGGAAATGCTAGAATTATCAGTCGCCATTTCCCTACAGCCTGGCCATCCCGATCACCTGATATTAATCCGTGTGACTTCTGGCTGTGGGGTTACCTGAAAGATCTTGTGTTCAGTGTTCCGATTGCAAACTTAGCTGCATTGAAGGTACGCATTGCACAACACATTCTGAATGTAACCCTGGAAACACTTCTATCAGTTGTGGAACATGCTGTTTCTCGGTTTCAACATGTTGCAGGAAACGGTGGACAGCATATTGAACATGTGTTGCGCCAGTCACACGGAACTTAATAATCCGATATGATTTTGATTAATGTTTTTTATGCGGTTTTTGGCATCAGGACAAAACCAATGTGATTGATGCTTTTCATGCGCTATTGTCCGCAGGATTATTAAAAACCTATGTGATTGATACTTTTTATGCGGTTTTTGGCCTCATGATGGTTGAAAACCGATTTTTTCCATCCGATATGATATGACACGACATGGCCACGGTGAATAACAGTATTACACCTGTACACCCATGCAGACTGATTAGTGCAGTCTGTTTATCGTCAAATGTACACCTCAGGCATTGTTGTATGATTCACCTGTCATTTGCAGTTGACCACTATTAAATTATGATGCTTACAGCGCCATCTCTTGCTACATTTTGTAACTATTTATTTTTCTTCTGCCATACGTTTTCCTCCTTCTCCAATAATATTCTGTTACAATTTTACATCATTCTGACCAGTCGTGTTATTTCTACAGCGGTTTGAAAGTTTGACTTTAATTAGAATCGTTCTGTATATTCCCAAGCCAACAATCTTTGCCTCTGAGTTTCCGTAGATTCGTCTGTGCTGTAAAATACAGCATTTTCTGATAGCTCATAAAGTTGTCATTGACTTGTCATGAGAGGTACATGGAATCTCTAAATTGAACTATGTCTACTAGCGCACAGACATGCTAACAAAATTCATGGAAGAGACAAGATTTCGTAGCTTCACAAACTGAGTTTATTTGATGTTATTAGTTCTGTTAAACTGCTTAAGCGAAAAAGCTCTTAATTTGGTTCTGACATCAATCCTCCGAACAAAAGGTTCACTGCCTATGAAGAAAACAGCAGCCATTCTAGTGGTGGACACAGTGATGTGCTGCTCAGAAAAAAAAGCAGAAAGCGGGCTTTATTGTATGTGCTTGTGCTGTTGAGGCCACTGTAAAGATGTTTATGCAGAGCAGCATTTATTGTTTGCTTTCTTTTCTGTTACTAGCAGTGAGCTCTGCATAAAGGGAATATATCGGTCTCTCGTTCAATACCTGCACCAAGAACGCTGCAGTATGCTGCTGTGTGGTTGAAGGATGGTAGCCACGTATTTAAAATTTCTCATTTCTTGTGCTGTCATTCTCTAAATGTTGACCTATGCAAACGTTAGTTGTCGTAAGGCCAAAGGTCACAGTAATTGCAATTCCCACATTAGCACTACTATTTGATGTGCTATGTATACCTTTTCTCTTTCTAGGTACATGTGTACAATCTCCATAATAGGATCAACTTATTCTCTCCAAACAGTGCAGGGGAATTGGAATTTTTATGGAGATTACTGGTCTTCAAAAATAAGATTTTGGTTCTCCATCAGAGCAGGTATGGAAGACATCTATTACAGAAAGTCTCATAAGTACATGGGCAGGATGGGTTAGCTGGTTATTCCGCATACAACACCTGACAAGACAACGAGCCAGACTGCACAAGAGCAGAGCAACTTAGGGTGGTTCCATATGGTGCTGGCCCTTCCACCTTTCTTGTCAGTTGATTCTCATGATATGTACAGGACTTTAGTCCACTCCTTTCTATAACTCAAGCAGGGAGGTATTTCTTGGACAAGGGCGCTGTACTTGCTTCCTAGAAGAGCCACTGTCAAATATCATCTTGGTTGTCTTGCATATAGCTATCCATAGCGATACTAAATGCTGTCTAGTGAATTCCAGTGCTTCATTCTACCAGGAGTTCACTAGTCCATCCACTGCAGTTACTGATCAGTCTGTAACATCCTCAAAGTTGATATGATCTCCAGATAGAACTGTCCTCAGGTAAATACAGTAAAAGTCCTCCTTACATGTCTAGTGTGTAGTATTACTCACAACTTTCCTTTAATTTTCAGCTATATTTAAATGTTTATACAGCTCTTAACTGACTGCCTGATAAACTAGAATTCCTGCCTTCGAGATAATGTTGTCTGCATTGTCTGACTCATTTCTCATATAGTTGTATCTTGTCTCGCAAACCACTGAAAGCTTATCTCTCCTGTTCATTGTAATGTAACACGAAAACGAATATTCGAAACAAAATACGTATCACCAACGGTCTTTTCAAGATATCCTATGATAATACGTATATTTAAACGTAATTCTATCTGCAGTACTCAAATGTATATTTCGTAAATGCTCTTGATAACCTAAACCGGATAATGTTCTAATTCCCACCCATTATCTTCTTCATTGCCACACGTTGCTCTATAGTATATGGTAATTGCATGTTTTCTTATCAAAACATCAACTTCAAAGATAGTTTTTCATTCACATCACCTGTATGTCTACAAAGACCTTTATTTTATGTCAGTGGTAAATTCGTAGACGAGTTTGCTAGATTAAATAACCAGAACACACATTAACACGCAACCACAAGAAAACTGTCGAATCTGGTAATTACAATACATTGAACATAATACTCATTTGACTACATCTCCTCGATCATTGGCTGCATTCGTAAATTTCATGTCTAGTTTCACTCCTACCACAGTTGTTTTCATTTGTCAACACATTACGCACAAATTTCTGTGAAGACACTAACTTTGCTCTGCTCCTTTCTGAAATAATTCCAACTATGTTTCTGGATTGCACTGAGATAATAAATTACTGTCATATATTTCATAATGTGTTATCCTAAACACAGCAGTAAATTTAAATTACTAACCACAGGTATATAATTATTACACACACACACACACACACACACACACACACACAATTCAGTTTCCAGACATTTTCTTGTACTGTCTTCTCCTTTCTGGCCAAAATCACATTTTTAATCAATTTCTGTATGCAATCATAAATTCTTGATTATTTACAAAAAAATATACTTTTTCTACTGAATTATGCAGTCTTTTTACTACTATTTTCAATGACTTATCGAAGATTTTATTCTAACAAGAACAATAGTCCCTACAACTTATACAATGAGTTTTGTATTAATTTTTATATTCTAATGAAGAGTGGGAAATGGGCAAATGGGGTCTGGTTTAGCGAAGAAATTGTTTGTTTCCTATGACAATCAGGATAATTAAGTAAACTTTTAAGAGAACTGGGGAAAACTTTATTCTGAATTTTCATAGCCTAGTTTGGCCCTGAATAATCTGACAAAGATGGACAATTGGGGTATCAAATATACCACCGTTACGTGCCGGTTTGCAAAAAAAAGATGTAAAAAATCAGGACAGTTAAGAAAAACTTAATTAATCATTTCATGGGAAACTGAAATATTTCATTAATAAATGCTACTAGCTATGTAAATAAAGTGTCAAAAGCTTAATCCCTTCAAGTCCTAACATTTTCCACAAATATAGTTAATTGTTGTGCTATTTGACTATTAAAAACGCTTCCTTCGAATCACGTTATACATTTAGGTTCTTTCGAGAACATCAGAGGCTAGGAACGTGAGATATCAAAAACTTCATCTATTCAAAGTATAGCTACTTCGTGTGTAAAAAGTAGCACTGGTGTAGTATTTAACTAACAAAATGGTTGACTTCTAAGCAAGTATTAAATTGGAGAACCGAAGATGCTAGGAGAAAGGGGATTCATGTTGAGTGGTCTGGGTGGCCAAATCATTTGCTCAAGTTATCCAGGGTGTTCTTCAAACTAGTCGAGAACAGTTATGATCCAATAACATCATATCATTGATTGGCACCATGAAGTCCAAGTAGCTGAACACGACCATTTACAGTCAATGTTTAGTTGGACCAGAAAGGCCAGTCTGTTCCATGTAAAAACCGCCCACACCATTATGAAGCCACCACCAGCTTGCAGTGACTTGTTGAGAACTTGGCTCCATAGCTCCATGAGGCCTGCGCCACACTCAAACTTTACTATGAGCTCTTACCAACTGAAATCAGAACTCATCTGACTGGGGCACGGTTTTCCAGTCGTCTGGAGTCCAACTGATGTGGTAACGAGCCCAGGAGAGACCCTTCAGCTGACGTGCAGTTATCAAAGGCACCCGTGTTGGTCGTCTGCTGCCACAGCCCATTAATGCCAGATTTAAAGAGGTTGAAAAAATCAGCCAACCAGGTGCATTAGCCCTTGACCTAGGTTTCCATGTTTCTAAAAATATCCTTTTCAAAAGGAATGAGTCCTGTTACATCACACGATGGAAGATATTTTTAGAAATATGGGAACCCAGGTAAAAGGCTAATAAACCTTTGTTTTGGAACTGGTTGGCTGATTTTTTTCAACCTGTCCAGATTTTCACAGTTGCTGTTTCAGACCCATGTTAAGATTTTGAAATGTCTCACGTCACCACACTGTCCTGTTGGATCCGTTCGTCGTAAATCCAACACTGGTTTCTGCAGCTATTTCAAGCTATGTTCCTTGTCTGTTAGCACTGACAAATCTACTGAACTGTTGCTGCTTTCGGTCATTAAGTGAAGGTTGTCAGCCACTGCATAGTCCCTGGTGAGAGGCAATACCTGAAATTTGGCATCCAGGGCACACTCTTGACACTGTACATCCCAGAATACTGAATTTCCTAATGATTTCCAGAATGGTATATCTCATGCATGTTGCACCAACTGCCATTTCGCGTTCAAAGTATGTTAATTGTCAACAGAGATGTGTTCAAGTTGGTGGAGGCTCTGTAATGGTGTGTAGTTGGAGTGATACGGGACCCCTGATACGTCTAGATACGACTAACAGGTGACACATACGTAAACATCCTGTCTGATCATCTGCATCCATTCATGTCCATTGTGCATTCCGACGCACTTGAGCAATTCCAGCAGGACAATGTACACCCCACACATCCAGCACTGCTATAGAGTGGCTCCAGGGGTACACTTCTAATGGCCATCAATCTTCCCAGACATGAACATTACTGAGCATATCTGGGTTGCCTTGCAAAGTGCTGTTGAGAAGAGATCTCCACCCCCTCGTACTCTTAGGAATTTATGGACATCCCTGCAGGATTCATGGTGTCAGTTCCCTTCAAAACTACTTCATACATTAGTCGAGTCCATCCCACATATGATGGGGCACTTCTGTATGCTCGCCAGGGCCCTATACTATATTAGGCAAGTGCACCAGTTTCTTTGGCTCTTCTCTCTCTCTCTGTGTGTGTGCGTGTGTGTGTGGCTGGTTGTTCATGTTAGCGAATCCGCTACTTTCTTTGGCAGCGTGTGTTCTGTTGTCAGTGTGTGGACAGACCCTCAGGAATACTGTCCACTGTAAGCTGTCCTCTGGCCTCCATGTGAACACACTTTGCCATGCAGTGTCTCTGTGTGCAGCTCGCCAGCTACTGCAGACAGCCGGACGACCCCCTCCACTCAGCCACCCAGTGACCACAGCTGGAGTCGCGACGCAGCTGCACCGACCACCATGTCTACCCACGACACTCCCCCACCTGACAGCGTTGCCATCACTCTCCTGAGGTGAGTTGCATCACTACACGTGTCTCTCTTCCACATTCACAACACACGTTATTTGGGATTTCACAAGGTGTTATAGTTATGAAACAGAATGTCGCTTTACCGTGTCTCCTGTCTTCATCTTATACTTGTATGTATTTTAAATGTGTATGTTTGTTCAACATCACATTCTAAAGTACTGGAGTGATTTCAAGCACATGTAACTGTCTGGAATGAAACAGTGCGGAAGTAACATACATCTAAATTTCGAAGGGGTGAGGATGAGAAAGTTATATACACCACTGGCCATTAAAATTGCTTCACCAAGAAGAAATTCACTGTAGTCATTCGGCACGGAGTAGGGCGCACAGCCGAGCAACTGAATTACGGTGATTTATGTCCATTCTCTGAAGCGTTATGGCATCACTAAGCACAGACAAGTGCGTGCGAAATGCACACTGTGAAATGGCAGCCAAGCATAAGTAATGGTCATTCACGAGCACCATGCTCGTCAGAGCTGCGTCAGAAATGTTCTAGCAAACTACACTACTCGCCATTAAAATTGCTACACCAAATTCAGATAGTAAACGGGTATTCATTGGACAAATATATTATACTAGAACTGACATGTGATTACATTTTCACGCAATTTGGGTGCATAGATCCTGAGAAATCAGTACCCAGAACAACCACCTCTGGCCACAATAACGGCCTTGATATGCCTGAACATTGAGTCAAACAGAGCTTGGATGGCGTGTTCAGGTACAGCTGCCCATGCACGATACCACAGTTCATCAAGAGTAGTGAATGGCGTATTGTGACGAGCCAGTTGCTCGGCCACCATTGACCAGACGTTTTCAGTTGGTGAGAGATCTGGAGAATGTGCTGGCCAGGGCAGCAGTCGAACATTTTCTGTATCCAGAAAGGCCCATACAGGACCTGCAACATGCGGTCATGGATTATCCTACTGAAATGTAGGGTTTCACAGGAATCGAATGAAGGGTAGAGCCACGGGTTGTAACACATGTGAAATGTAACGTTCACTGTTCAAAGTGCCGCCAATGCGAACAAGAGGTGACTGTGACATGTAACCAATGGCACCCCATACCATTGTGCGTTCACCGTGATGTCGCCAAACACGGATGCAACCATCACGATGCTGTAAACAGAACCTGGATTCATCCGAAAAAATGACGTTTTGCCATTCGTGGACCCAGGTTCGTCGTCCAGTACAGCATCGCAGGCGCTCCTGTCTGTGATGCAGCGTCAAGGGTAACCGCAGCCACGGTCTCCGAGCTGGTCCGTGCTGCTGCTAACGTCATCGAACTGTTCGTGCAGATGGTTGTTGTCTTGCAAACGTCACCTGTTGACTCAGGGATCGAGACGTGGCTGCAGGATCCGTTACAGCCATGCGGATAACATGCCTGTCATCCCGACTGCTAGTGATTCGAGGCCGTTGGGATCCAGCACGACGTTCTGTATTATCCTCCTGAAACCACCGATTCCATATTCTGCTAAAAGTCATTGGATCTCGACCAACGCGAGCAGCAATGTCACGATATGATAAACCGCAATCGCGATAGGCTACAATCCCACCTTTATCAAAGTCGGAAATGTGATGGTACACAGTTCTCCTCCTTACACGAGGCATCACAACAACGTTTCACCAGGCAACACCTGTCAACTGCTGTTCGTGTATGAGAAATCGGTTGGAAACTTTCCTCATGTCAGCACGTTGTAGGTGTCGCCACCGGCGCCAACCTTGTGTGAATGCTCTGAAAAGCTAAGCATTTGCATATCACAGCATCTTCTTCCGGTCGGTTAAATTTCGCGACTGTAGCACACCATCTTCGTGGTGTAGCAATTTTAATGGCCAGTAATGTAAGTACATCGCCATGTATGCATATACCCAACTTGTATTCAACCAGTATTTGAGACAGAGCACTTAGTGACTCGCAACTGACCCCTACGAAATAATCGAAGGATATTTCAGTGTTATTCCAAATTACAATGCAATGTACCTTGGGACATGCATTCATGTCTGGGAGAATAAGACATTGTAATTCGGAATAAAGCCATCATTGCAATATCGTATTTATTCCTCGGCACCAGGCAAACGACTTTCAAATAAAATGTCTCCCCTGTATGGGAATATACATAATGTATGTACAGTTTGTAGGTACATGGTGGGTGGCATATGGAACTTCGTGCCTGGCCATTAGTCGTGCTCAGAGAGCCTAATGGCATGCCGGCACAGTAGTCGAGCGTGTTCGGTCATAGGGTTAGCTGCCCTCTGTAATAAATAAAACTGAGTAAATGGATCAATGATGAACTTGAACAAGCGATGTGGGACGTCCACATGGAAGAAAAAGAACGAACAACACGAGATGGTAGAAGAAGAAGAAGAAGAAGAAGAAGGAAAAAAGGTGAAGCGACCACTCGTTATATGTGGGGAAATCCGGGTTCAAGTCGCGGTGTGGCACAAATTTTCACTTTCGTCATTCCATTCTACAGCTGATGGTAGTCCGTATCCGCAAATGAAAATACATTTCAGGAAGGCAAAAATGTTTTTTGCTTTCAAAATTTTCGCTCCTCATGCAGTAAAACTGCCGTTTCAGGCAAGACGTTTTCCTTTATTAATTCGTCACTACAAACGCTGTTCCTAACGCATTTTGTACACTGTATCCATGCATAACAGAAACCGTGGTTGAAAAATCATATCATTGTACGACACATAATTCAGGATAGATGTTATAAATACTGGCATACGCAAAAATCAACCGCTCCCGGTTACGTCTTTATTACTAACTCAATTCTCAACACATTTTGAAGACTGTACCCATGCACCAGATGTGTTCAAAAATTAGTCGAAAATTTTATTTTCGCGTTCTTTATACATTCGATTTTGAAATTTTTTTATCATGCTGTACACATGTATCCGATGTGTGTTTGCACTTCCAGTTGTTTTGAATATTTAGTTTATTGTTGACGTTCGAAAAGGTTACATGTTTTTTAAGTTTTCGGCGAATTTTTGTCGTCGAAAAAGATGGATCAAAGAATTTGCAATAAATTTTGTTTGAAAGATGGAATAACGTGCAGGAACGCGTTATACATTTTGATCGTGGTCTTTGGCGAATCTACTATAAGTAAGACAGGAGTTTCAAAGAGGGTCGAGATGTTGAAGACGTTGACCGCTCTGAAAGCGGTAGCATATCAGTTACTGACGGTAATGTCTAAGAAGTATAGGTAACAGTTTTCGAAAATTGTCGAATCACCATCAGAGAGGTTGCTCATGAATTTGCCATGTCCTTTGGCTCATTCCAAGCAATTTTTCAGACGATTTGGGCATGAAATGCGTAGCAGCAATGTTTGTTCCAAGATTATGGAACTTCGACGAAAACCGACGCCACGTAGACTTCACCCAGAAACTGCTGAATGAAGTGGACAACTGTCCAGAACTTCTAAAGAAGTTTACAACATGTGACGAAAAATGAGTGTATGGATATGACGTCAAAACTAATGCCCAGTCGTCCTAATGGTAACTGCCTGAAGAACGAAGACCGAAAAGGTTCGACAAGTTCGATCATGTGTGAAGGTTTATCTCACTGTTTTCTTCTATTACAGTGGGATAGTGCGGCATGAGTTCCTGTCTTACGGTCGTCCGCTCACTAAGGTATACTACCTGGAAGTAACGCGCCGTTTGCATGAGGATATCCGAAAAAGAAACGACCAGAATTGTAACAAAACCGTTCGTGGATATCGCATCACACCACAATGCTTGTTCGTGAGGTTTTGGCAAGAAACAAAGCCATTGTGTTCACGTGGCCAACCTATTCTTCGGACATGGACCTCTGCGACTTCTATTTCCGACGCTGAAGAGAACCATGAGATTACGTCGTTTTGCCAACACTGCTGCGAGAAAAAAAAGGACCGCCAAAGGAGCTGATAACAATAACGAAAAGTGAGTTCCAGAAGTGCTTCCAAGCTTCTAAAAGGAGGTGGTGGCACAGGAGTGCTATATCTGACGGAGATTACTCTGAAGAGAATAAAGCTGATGTTGACGAATAAATAAAGGTTCTTCAAGAAAGAGAAAAATTCCCATGACGTTTTGATGACACCTTGTTTATCAGTGAATGTACCTGCAAAATTATATCACAGTGATCCACATGTATCAGGAGAGTGCGCCATGCCTGCCAACAATGCGAGGCAGACACAGGTGGTCATCCATCGAGGTGTTAGCCAAGCTCGTCAGTGTTTTGATGGGAACTGGTGTTACCTCTGTGGTAAGGTCATTCGATGCCAGGAATGCCACTCACAAAAGTGTCTGGTGAGCTGTGTCCTGTCACTGCTCACCTGAATGTGGGAGGAGGCTGCCCTGTGTTCGCACCTCGGACATACTGCTATGGGTTGACACCCCTGCTGGCCCTATAAGCATACACAGGCAGGCAAAGCAGAAACTCCTCCCACCATAGAATACGTTTATGGGTGCTTCAAAATCAGATTCGGAGTGCAGAGTTCCCTATCCTTTAACAGCCTAAACGTTGAGGCATATAAGAGCGCACATAATTGTCAGAACTTACACTTCCAGTATGTGGGCCATCCAGAATACTTGTTACGCGGGAGCAGGAGGTTTGTGGCAGTGGAACATTCCGAAAAATGCACAACAATGGTGACTGTACTTGTTAGTTACAACACCACTGGTCATATCAATCCGCATGTGGTTTAGGTTGCAACAGCAGTAGATAGAAAAATACCTGGACCTGAACCATGTCGACTGCTCTGTGCAAAAGTGCCTGATTCCACAGCTCAGACTTTCACTCACATTTTTAGTATTGTTTGAATCTGTAGATGTGACACTGACCTCTGTTACTGCTCCGTGCATCTCAAAACTAACTAGCACCGTTGCTAGTCTTTACTGTGTAATTGTGAGTCCTTGTGAACCAGTGCACACACCAAAGACAGGCGAAGGCGCCATGTCTCTAACGAGACCACGCCTTGAAAAGTAGCATGGGGGTCAAAAGAACTTACAGCCTGTTGGCCACTGTACAGTCGTTCATAATTCACATTTTCCTGTCTCACCTTTCCATAGAAAAGATCAAGAATCGTTTCCCACAGTTATCAGAATTCTAAAATCCATTCTTAAAATATGAAATTGATTTTCAGTCGGAAGGGTGACATTAGCAACTCCATGTGCATGTGACATTTATAGAGGAAGAAAGTGAGTACTTAATTGATTGATGGATTTTGGATTAACCAGGAATGATATCACATTTGGCAGGATAATAACATGAAACTGTTCTAAATTGTCCCTAGCTTAAAAATAGTTCGCTACATTTTACTGATTAACACCGATTTTAGTATCAGAATTTTGGCGCTATGCTCACTGCAGTGAGGCTGTTAAATGCAAAAGATATGGTGCATTTCTGAGGACACACATCAGTGGCTAGAGTTCTACTGTGTGCTCAGGAAGTCAAGATTTACTTGGAGCCAAATTTATCACGATAAACCAGACAAGTGCATGTGTCATTAATTCACTGTCATATCCTGCAGGTTTCACTGTTGCCTTCAGACACATTACAGCCACAAGACTTCACGTTCTTTTGTGTGTGTGTGTGTGTTTGGAAGAAATTGTTAGAACATCTGTGGTTTTTTGCAGGACATTATCTGGAGAGGAGAAGGGAAGGAGGCTGATCCAGGCAGCTATTCAGGGCTCAATGGAGGAGTTGCAGGCCCTGCTGGCGGCTGGAGTGAACGTGGGGGCGAGGGACATGAATGAGTGGACCCCCATGCATTGGGCAGCTGGCAGGGGATACGAGGAGATGGTGAGGCGTCTGCTGGCGGCAGGTGCGGACGTGGGGGCGAGGGACAAGTTCCAGCAGACGCCGCTGCACTTGGCTGCATGGGGCGGCCGCCCAGCTGTCGTCAGGCTGCTGTCGGCGTCCTCTGCCGACCCAAACGCCAGGGATGTGGACGGGTGGACGCCGTTGCACTCTGCAGCATTCAATGACGAGACAGAAGCAGCGACGGCGCTGCTGGAGGCAGGGGCTGACAGGGGGGCCATAGACAACAATGGGAGAACCCCGCTGGACATCGCCAGACAGTACAACCAGCAGCAGGTGATAGACGTGCTATGATCAACCTGTGGACTAAAATAAATAAATCTTTTTACAGTACTTTTCGTTGTTTTCAGAAAAAAGCATACGAAGAAACCTGTCTTTGTACCCATTCTTACACTGTGAGTAAAACTCCTGTAGTAACACCAGATGGATACCACAACGATAAAAGCAGAGGTATAATGAAAAGTAAAAAAGACTCGAGCTTCCATTCTTGAAAACTAGGTAAAAATAGAGAAATATTCCATTAACAATACACACTAGGTATCTGCAACACATTATGTGATCAGAAGTATCTGGAGACAAGACTGAAAATGACATACATGTTCGTGAAGTCCTCTAGCGGTAATAGTGGAATTCAATATTGTGTTGGCCCACCCTTAGCCTTGATGATAGCTTCCACTCTCCCAGGCATAAGTTTAATTAGGTGCTGGAAGGTTTCTTGGGGAATGGCAGCCCATTTTTGACAGATTGCTGCACTGAGGAGAGATATTGATCTGTGTCAGTGAGGCCTGGCACGAAGTCGCCATTCCACTACAGGGACGTTATTGTCGTGTAACCACTTAGCCACAGGCCGTGCATTACTAGCAGGTGCTCAATCGCTTTGTAAGATGCAATTGGCATCCCCAAATTGCTTTTCAACGGTGAGAAGCGAGAAGGTGCTTAAACCATCAATGTAGCACTGTGCTGTGATAGTGCCCACCCCTCCCCCTTTATGAAAAACACGACCACACCACAACACCACCGCCTCCGAATTTACTGTTGGCACTACACACGCTGGCATATGACGTTCACCGGGCATTCGCCACACCCACACCCTGCCATTGGATCGCCACATTGTGTACCATGATCGTCACTCCACACAACGTTTTTTCACTGTTAAATCGTCCATTTTTTACGCTTCTTACACCAAGCGAGGCGTCGTTTGTCATTTAACGGCGTGATGTATGGCTTATGAGCAGCCGCTCAACCAACTCCCGCCTAACTGTCATAGTACTTGCAGTGAATCCTGATGCAGTTTGGAATTCCTGTGTGATGGTCTGGATAGATGTCTGCGTATTACACATTAGACCCTCTTCAACTGTCGGCAGCCTCTGTCAGTCAACAGACGCGGTCGGCCTGTACGCTTTTATGCTGTACATGTCTCTTCACGTTTCCACTTCACTATCACATCTGAGAAAGTGGACCTAGGGATGTTTAGGAGTGTGGAAATTTCGCAAACTGATGTATGAGACAAGTGACACCCAACCACCTGACCACATGCAAAGTCCATAAGATCCGCAGACCACCCCATTCTGCTCTCTCACGATGTCTAATGACTGCCTAGGTCGCTGGTATGGAGTACCTGGCAGTAGGCGGCAGCACAATGCACCTAATATAAAAATGTATGTTTTTGGGGGGGGGGGGGGGGGTGTCCGGATACTTTTGATGTCATATTGTTTCCAATTACTGAAAAATGCTTGATAGAAGCATGTTTGGTACTATCTAAAACCACTGTAAATTTATCCATGGACAAATTTTTGCTTTGTATGGTCTGTAATCAAAATGCAATTTCAGTTCAGATCTAAGAATAAATTAACCTCTCTGCTTGCTGTGCAGATAGTGCAAAAACGGGCAACTGTAGTTACAGTCTGACATTTTATAAAAATATTCATACCACTTTCGCCCTGATCTCAGAGTAAATTTACACACGTGTCTGCAGTAACCATAGTTCAGTAGCTACTACTGTGTTAAATTACATTCAGCCGCTGGTACCAATATACACACCACATTATTTGCTGATCATGAGAAGTCATATTATCAGTCTATTGTCAATTATTAAGAATGGTATAACAACCTCCAAACATTTCCACACAGCTGTGATGCTGCAGTTACAAGACATGTTACCACGTGTCAGGTAACATGGGTCATCACAGCCACATCACAGGGTGCAGCAGCAAATGTTCCACCTTCCCACCATTCTGTCCAACTTCAGTGAATTTTTTTCAGCCCAGCCCCATGTCTGCAGAGCACCTGCAGAGGCTGCAACACAACAAGCCGAACCTCGGCTGTTAGTCTGCTGAGCTACGGCTTGTGGTAACTGGAAATGAGAACTGGCGAATCCCGTCAGTACACTTAGCAAGTCACACAGCTCGTAAACTGTACACCACTCCCAATGAATGAAAGGCAATTGTGTTCTTGATAGTTCGAAAAATGGATACTTGGCAATTTGTCAGAATGATTAATAATTATGGTGATCAATCTCCATTATCAAACAGGTTATTTCCACTGACAACAAGCAAGCAGCAAGTGTATCTTACAAGCCGTGATATAACGAGAATGTAATATAGCCCAACAGAGATTCAAAAACCAAGACCGAGCGAGGTGGCGCAGTGGTTAGCACACTGGACTCGCATTCGGGAGGACGACGGTTCAATTCCGTCTCCGGCCATCCTGATTTAGGTTTTCCGTGATTTCCCTAAATCGCTTCAGGCAAATGCCGGGATGGTTCCTTTGACAGGGCACGGCCGATTTCCTTCCATATCCTTCCCTCACCCGAGCTTGCGCTCCGTCTCTAATGACCTCGTTGTCAACGGGACGTTAAACACTAATCTCCTCCTCCTCCTTCTCAAAAACCAAGTGCTAATCCATGAAACAAGTATGTATTTTGCTTGTGGCAAAAGAGGTTGAAGCAGCCACCAGACGTCATAACACAGTCACAAATGGTACACAGCACAGGCAAAAAGAACGTTAATATAATCTTCATATTATTATGCCTACTTTTCGGCATCAGACTTCAATAGTCAAATAAATGTAATTGCCCTTCAGGCACAAGACAGATTGTCAACCATCAATGCGACACAGTGAGACATATTGCACAACACTAAACACGAACTGTGAAATACATCCAGCAGAATGGTATAGTTGAGGTGGTAATTAAAATAACAAATCTACACAAAGTAGAATTCTAGACATTGGCCCATAAATGATGTTAGCAATTCTAATTATGTTGCTGTAAATATGAATAACTGAGTTGTTCATATCTCCATTGATGCAAGTTATACAGTTACTCAGACTTCCATTAAACAATAAAATGGAATAATTCTTCTGAATTTTTCTAAAAGTCAAGCTATCTCATGTCGATGAAAGTAACAACAGCTCTAGAAAAAGAGCCTTCCACATTTCAGTACCTCGATGGAACCATACTGTCATTCTCTTAGGGAGTCATCATTCACAGGTTCAAACCTTGATAGTAACTTTTCGATTAACCTCCAGTGTTTGGAGCTAATATTTTATAAATGAGTACCATATATTGCTGGTCACTGCATTATTCTAAGACAGACTAAGTCAAAAATTCTCAGTTTAAGAAGCTGTGTAGCTTCTCCAGTATTTTAGAATGTGTTCAAAGACAATTTTATTTATGCTAGAAAACAAATGACATTTTTGCAGTACGTGTTAAACATCTAAAAATTATGAAAACAATGGCAGTGGAGTGGGAAACCACAGGGCACTGCTGAATGTAGACCCAGTGCCACACGAACAAAAAAAATAGATTTTATTGCTGAGTTGAAAGAAAAAATCACTTACTTGATAGTGTGAAGTACATTAGCATATTACAGGATATTATAAACATATTTCAGTTCAGAGTTACTACTAAGAAGAAACAGAAATTTCCCCCATTTCTCCGTCATACTGACACAGTGGTAAACACCTTCCTTCAAGCAAACACTGTCACACGTGGTGCAAACATCTGCTGTAACCAGTTTAGTTTACTTCCTGATGCAGAAAAAAAATATAAAACATGAAGAGGCATACATGATGCATAGGAAATGAGGAGCTTGAAAGATGGTTCAAAGTCGTTCTGATGCAGATTACCACCATTTTGTGCATGCAACGTATAGCTACTGTGTCGCTAGGACAGCAAACATGACTTTGCAGTGGCGTAATATATTCACTGAACGAGTATCTACAAAAGAATAACCTAGTAAATGCCAACCGGCACAGATTTCGCAAACGCTGATCACTTGTAATGCATCTCCATTTTCTTCGATTTACAGCCTGAAAGCATTTAATCAAGTGAGATACGTGTGTCCAGCATATCTTGAGTTCCGGAAAGTATCTGAGTAGGTACCTTAAAAAACGCTTGTCAGGTAAAGTATGACTTTATGGGACCCCAACTGAAATTTGCATCCGATGAATGGTTTCTTAGAAGGGTTTTTTCCCTTGCATGGAGAGTAATCGGCATAAATAGAAGTAACTTCAGCTTTTCTTCAGCAAAGTGCATTATAATCCTCGATGTTCATGTTCTACAGGATGAGTCACTAACTATTTCCACAGAGAATAACTCCGAAAATATGATTGGAGCTGAAAAGTTTGTGGGACAAAAGTTGCATGGGAAAACGGGAGCCAGAATATGACGTTCGTACTTTGTTGTTAGGTGCGGTCGCTTCAGAGATATGAAGGTCAACTTGGTTTTTTTTTAATGGGATGCTACAGTTTGGTACTTATTTTCTGATACTGGCTATCGAGACGAATACAATAACATGTAAATGTAAGGTCTTTGAAGGTCAACGAAGGTCACAAAGGTGGCATGAACGTTCATTTACAGAATGTGTTCGAAGTGATCACTATTGGTATCAATGTAGTGCTGCAATCTTCTTATCGTGGATTGAGTGGTATTCCTTATTTCATTGGCACTTATCGAAGCGCACATAATCTGACAATTGTCTCTCGCATATCTTCAGGTGTAGTTGGATCGTCTTTATAAACAATGCCTTTTGCGAATCGCCGCAAGAAAAGATCCAGAGGCATCAAGTGTGGTGAACGAGCCAACCACGACACATCTCCTCCGCGTCCAATCCAACGATTTGGGAAATGTCTCTGCAACCAATTTCTAGCCATCAGCGAAAAATGTGCCAGAGACCCATTGTGTTGATATCACATTCTGTTCCTTGTTCACAAAGGTATTTCTTCCCATAACAGACCTGTTTCTTGCAGTAATGTGGTGTACTTCCTACCATTGAGATTTGCTTCGATGAAACAGGGGCCTATAATTCTGTCCTCCAAAATCCCACACCATACGTTCACTGACCATGGTTTGTGGTGTGCAACTTGCCGTGAGTGTAGGGTGAGTACGTTGAGGGTATCTTTCAGTGTATAAGTCTCTAGCTCTCAATTAATTTCGTTGGCATTCTCCGTAAATGAGAAGTATATCGACTTGTTCTTGGAAGGAATACATCATTCACTCATTTTCAGTTGCCCAATAATGCATGTTACGCAAATTAACATTTCTATGGTTAGTGAATGTGGCCTCTTCAGTAAATAAAATCAAATTACTAAGTGTGTCAGCCCTCTGAATGTGAAGTTGAGCCCATCGGGAGAATTTAATGATACATTTACAATCCATACCAGTTAATTCTGGGTGGAGACTGATAAGGATGATATTTATGGCGATGCAGAACTCGAACTCTCATACAAGATTCCCTTGCGATTTGACGCGAACTAACACAAGGATCTCCAACCACAGTGGCATGAGTACCAACATCCATTTCCTCATTAGTAAGTTTCCTTTGGCGGATATGTTTCCGATGTGTTAAAGATCCAGTTGTTATCAATTTATCTTACACATATTGAAATGTACGACGTGTAGGGTGAGTACATTGAAATTTCTTTGAGGATATCTTTCAGTGTATAAGTCTCTAGCTGTCAGTTAATTTCGTTGGCATTCTCCGTAAATGAGAAGCATATCGACTTGTTCTTGGAAGGAATACATCATTCACATTCGTTTGATTCGACGATACAAGTCGCACTGTTCCTGTTAGTGTTGTATTGCGAAACTGTCGAATGGTGTTTACACGTCAACGGCACGTTAGATTGATACGCCGTATTCGACGACTAGTTACTATTTGCACGATATACGAGAGAACATGTGCTTCGATAAGTGCCGAAGTGATAAGGAATGCCACTCAATCCATGATAAGAAGATTGCAGCACTGCACTGATACCAATGGTCATCACTTGGAACAACTTCTGTAGATGGACTTCATGCCACCTTTGTGACCTTCGCTGACCTTCAAAGACCTTACTGTTACACATAATTGGATTCGTCTCAATCACCGCTATCAGAAAATAGGTACCAAAGTATATCATCCCATTTGAAAAAAAGCAAAGTTGACCTTCATATCTCTGAAGCGTCACGTCACGTCAACGGCACGTTAGATTGATACGCCGTATTCGACGACTAGTTACTATTTGCACGATATACGAGAGAACATGTGCTTCGATAAGTGCCGAAGTGATAAGCAATGCCACTCAATCCATGATAAGAAGATTGCAGCACTGCACTGATACCAATGGTCATCACTTGGAACAACTTCTGTAGATGGACTTCATGCCACCTTTGTGACCTTCAAAGACCTTACTGTTACACTTAATTGGATTCGTCTCAATCACCGCTATCAGAAAATAGGTACCAAAGTATATCATCCCATTTGAAAAAAAGCAAAGTTGACCTTCATATCTCTGAAGCGATACCACCTAGCAACAAAAAACCGACGTCATATTCTTGCTACTGTTATCCCATGCAACTTTTGTCCCACAAACTTTTCAGCTCCTATCATACTTTCGGAGTTATTCTTGGTGGCAATAGTTAGTGACTCACCGCGTATTTTAATGGCCTGCCATGATCTAACAGTAAAAAAGTGCAAGGATTGGCAACTTGCTTCGAATCATCAGATATATGAAACTGTGGTTTTCAGAAAATACAAAACCAGTATTCCGCGATTTCTATATCGCTAAGCCAAAACTAGAATCAGCAAACTCATGTATTTGACGGTAATAGTTTGCACGGCTGCAAACACAACAATCGCATGGGTTAAGTTGTCGGTAAAGCAGCTGGCAGGCTTTGGTTCTTTTGTAGGCTGCTGAGAAAATGCCGTGTACAAAGGAGATTGTAAACAATGTACAATATATATCTGAAGATTCCTCAAGTATGTTGTACCCACAGAAACTGCAACTAAGATGTCATGTTAAGTGTAGTTATAAAAGGCACCAGATGTATTTGATCAAATCACTGTGTAAGGGTCAGAAGAGATAAGAGCAGACTAATTACCGGAGGTAACTGGAAAGTTATTCTTCCTGTGATCCATACGCGAATGGAACAGGCAGAGTCGCTACTGTGGCAAAGTATGTGGAGTGTGCTCTGCCATTCACTTAAGTGGTTTGCAGACTATGGATGTTGATGTAGAAATGTTCAGAATCCCACCTGCACAGCGTACAGTAAATAGGAGACAGGACTCTGTGATATTATTGATTAATTCCTTAGAAGATTGGGCCAAGGAAAAAGATTTTCTTCAGTACATTCATATGAGGTATAATTTCCCATACATCAGTCCGAAGGTCTGTGCATTGATAAAGAAAGCAACCTGCAGCATCATTCCACCTCTTACCTTGAGTGCTAGTTTTCTATGTTTACTGAGTAGCGTTTCATTAAAAAGGTTGTCTTTCTTCGAAAATGTCCCATTTAATTTCCATGATCGTCCGAAGAATCCTTCCCTCTACGGAATGCTGTGTTCTTAAGGTCATTGCAACACACTTTTAAAACTCGTTTGAAGGCTGTCATCACGTCTACCTGATAAGGATTGCCACTACTGCGGCAATGCTATAAAACAGGTTGCTATATTCTGTTGTATGCGAATTACTGCTCAGATGGACCTCACCTCCAGTGAATCATCATAACAAATTAAGTGCCTCATGCTTTGTAGATGCCGACAAACTAGTTAACTGAGAGTCTGACATCAACTTGCAGGCCGACAGCCCTGTGATAACATTAATCACTGATAATATTGATCACTGATAATATTGTTCATATCGAAAATTGTCAAAGCGGGCTGACTTAACCTTTCTCTGCTTGTGCTACAAGGAATGTAACGCGAAATAATGTAGAAATACCTACACAAATATTTTTGCCCGAAAACTGCGTAGTGTTGCCTGTTAGTTGCCTGAAATGAAACTTCCTGGCAGGTTAAAAATGTGTGCCGGACTGAGACACGAACTCGGGACCTTTGCCTTTCGCAGGAAAGTGCTTTACAATATTTTTTTTATTATCAGAATGGTACTATCACGACGCTTCAGTAGACCATACTCAAATCGCCATGTAATATAAGCTGCGAATGGGAGAACAAATTAATTATGATAACAAAATAATAAATAAAAGGAGAAAAGGAAAAAAAAAACGAGAACGTAGCCGACAAACCACCACCAAGCTCACATGATATCTATCAACAATTATTTTTGTACGGTCTTTTAGTATTTTTTAATTTTATTTTGTGTTTTTTAAACATTTTTATAGTTTGTAATATAATCTAAAAATAGAAGTAAAACGAAAGCAAAGCAAGAAATATCCCAATTTGATTGCAAGGATTGTATACACTCATGTGTATCTATACTTCATCGATACGATGCAAATCAGATGGGAACATACATAACAAAGAGAAGCACTAATCATCAGTAACATTAAATTAACCAACACCTTGCCGGCGGAAAACAAGATTTAACATGTTGGCCAAGTGGTCTCGATATCGAGGCATTCGCAAGCACGCCCAATAGGCAGTGACCATGTACTGCATGAAGTTCACATGATCTCCTCCCTCGCCTTCTACAACATAATGAACGAAGTGTCCCAGCAACCACATAACGGTAATGGGTTTTCGACCGTGGAAAGAAAGAAGAATCTGGGCGCAATATGGTGTTCGTAGTGTATGCAATCTCAGAAGATCGATTAAGGAAGGCCAATTGTGTCCTTCTGCAAGACCAGTTTGCCATATGACCTCCACAAGTAAAGCGATGTCGTATTGCATCTTTAGACATACAACGACTACATAAATCCATGTCATGAAGCCCAATACGGAAAAGCCGCTCGTTCGTTGGAATTAAGTTATTTACTACCTTGCACCACGAGGACGCTACGCGCATCGGCAAAATCGGAAGACTGATATTGAACCAAACTGTCGTCTAGGTTGTTTGTGGCAATTCTCGTTCAACGAGGTTCGGGCAAGGGACTGTTTCCCAACGAGTCTTTAGGAATTTCATGGTGAGGATAGGTGTCCATAAGATGTCAGCCCCTAAATAGCTCACTGCAAGATGTAAGTCACGAATGTGTTTTAATTTACAATTTATGCGACCAACATCAATAGGGGGTTCAAGACTAGCAGGACGGATACAGAAAAATAAATGAGATGAATGTGTGAATTTCTTGCGTCATCGTCAAAATAGTCCAGCACACATATAGCATCTGCGTCTTCCTTCGTATATCAGTCAAGTTCAGCCCCCACCCCTCCGGGCTTCGTAATCACGTCATACCGTAAGCAAAATATAAGTCTTTTCCATAAGAAATGACCAGACAATTTTTGATTTTTGTAGTTTCTTCGCCACCATCGAGGGAAGTGGATAAACTTGAGTCACGTAATAAGCTTTGTGTAAGACATAAGTATCCAGTATTCAGACTTTCTGGAACAGAGTAAGAGAACGCCTTTCATGCTCTAGTATCACTACCTGAATTTTTTCCGGAACAGACTTCGAGTTGAGCGCCGCCATTTTGAGTCGACAACGATCAATGATGATACCAAGAGACATATGCTGATCAACCGCAGTAGCCCACGGAACAACCGCGTCATCAAAACCTCATAAGGGAAGAAGCTTGTATTTAAGCTTTGCAACCGAACTCTGATAAAAATCATCGATTACAGCAGGATTGTGAAGTAGAACCATCACGCCATCCGCTTAGGCACCAACAACTGTAGTCCTGCTGGAAAGCATCCAACCTGTCAGCTGGGATGCTAGCAACCGAAGTAGGGGCTTCAAAAACAACACAAACAAAATCATTGAAAGTCGGCTTCCTTGAGGCTCTGATGGAGACGATTGTTGCAAAACATAAAGCTGCATACCTGGTCGTACCATTCTTACCCCTATAGTCGAGTGCCGTGAGATGGTTTTGGTTGCTGCCGTCCCTTGTGCGCTTCCTTTTGTAGACTTCGATAAGGGATTTGAATGTGTCAATCACGACTTTCTGCTTCGGATTCTGGAGGGCGTTGGTCTCACTGTTGACACACGGTGTGTGCTCTCAAATCTGTTTACGGGTATTTCGGCTTCAGTGGCTGTTAATGGCCAACTGACACCCCCAATAAATATCTGTAGGGGAGTCCCTACAGAATGGGATCTTTGCCTTTTGCGAGCTTGTGTTCTACGAATTGAGCTACCCAAGCACGACTCACGATCCCTCCTCACAGCTTTACTTCCGCCAGCACTTTGTCTCCCATCTACGCTCCACTGCTGAGTGGAAATTTCAATCTGGAAACATCCCCCACGTTGTGGCAAAGCCATGTCTCCACAATATCCCTTCTTCTAAGAGTGCTAGTTCTGCAAGCTTCGTAGGAGAGCTTCTCTGAAGTTTGGAAGGTAGAAGACGAGGTACTGGCAGAATTGAAGCTGTGAGGACGGGTCATGAGTCGTGCTTGCTTAGCTCAGATGGTAGAGCACTTGCCTGTGTAGGGCAAAGGTCCTGAGCTCGTGTCTCGGTCCGGCACACAGTTTTCATCTGTCAAGAAGTTTCATATCAGTGCACATTCCACTGCAGAGTGAAAATCTCATTCTGTCTTGACTTTGTACGCAATCCAATTTCGCTATGTGCATATTGACTACTGAGTGTTCCTCCTCAGAGAAGCTCAGTCAGCCCTCTAGCCTACAAAAACCCCATGTCCACTCTACACGTACTCTGCTATCTGAGTAGCTGCTTCCATTGTCTAGTGCACCCCAGACCTATCAAGAGGAGTTCCATAATTCTCCACCACATAACACAGGTCCAGAAATCTGCAGTTATTGACCATCACAATATCGACAAAGTCTTTTGTTGGTACCCCCCACTTGGTTGCAAATCAAAGAACCCCAATCGACTTCCGGTAGGATTTTCCCAATTGTGAGCTCTACTTGCACACCACAAGTGAGGCGAGCAGTCTTCACCACTTCCACCAGGCACTCATAAGAAACGAGCATGGCCTCAGAATCCCCTGGCGGCGCAAATGCCACATCTTGTAGCCTACCGCACACTGCACCCTAAGATATGGAGGCAGGAGCACCTCCACATCCCAGGTGAGGCACACCCGCAGATGCACTGAGTGGATTTATTTACAACCCCGAACGACAACATTTCAGCTTCTAATAACTAGCAAGCCCCTCCTCCCATGTTCTTGTTTGGACTGTGCACGGCCCCGGCTTGGGTAAGCTGGAAGTTTCCTTGATAGCAGATCCCTGTGGGCGAAACCGGCGGTGCCTGAGGTGTCTCGTGTGCGCGCCGATATCTCCACTGCAGCCACACTCCAAGGCAGCAGCCTACAAACAGCTGACTGCGGCCGTAAGTGTCTTTAGCCGTTCGCAAACTACGGCGCACTTATCAACCGTCCACACATGCCTCACAGTCGAAAAACCAACAAAGTGTTTACAGACTACTTCAGTCAAAACTGAGTGTTAATATACCATATTGGTGAACTTTTCAAATGCCAGCGATATTTTCGTTTCAAATTAATGTCAAGTTCAGATAAATAATTTTCAGGAATTATTCAGTCTCAAACTTGAAACGTGGTAGCCAAAGTGCTACGTCAGAAACAACACTGAAAAAACTGCTTCAAAGTTATTCAGTAAATTTTGGACGCAATAAATAAAATTTAGCTCCTTCAGAGCTTGGTGACTGCATTTCTACACTGAATACGGAAAAAAACTGGTACACCTGCCTAATATCGCGTAGGGCCCCCGCGGGCACGTAGAAATACCGCAACGCGATGTGGCAAGGATTCGACTAATATCTGAAATACTGCTGGAGGAATTGACACCATGAATCCTACAGGGCTGTCCATAAATCTGTAAGAGTATGAGGGGGGTGGAGATCTATTCTGAACAGCATGCTGCAAGACATCCCAGATATGATCAATAATGCTCATGTCTGGGGAGTTTGGTGGCCAGCAGAAGTGTTTAAACTCAGAAGAGAGTTCCTGGGGCCACTCTGTAGCAATTCTGGATGTGTGGGGTGCTGCAGTGTTCTGCTGGAATTCCCCAAGTCCGTCGGAATGCACAATGGGCATGAACCGATGCAGGTGATCAGACAGGATTGAGCCATGCTGGTCCCGGCTTATGAGTTGATTTAAACCTTAACCATTACTCCGCGTTTGGTTTCCCACAGTTATTGCGGTTATGCCACGGTTTGTCCTCTTTCTATGTGTGGCAGCAGCAGTGTGTATTAATATTCGCATCTTTTACTGGTCTGATGCTTATAGTTCCCGGCTAGCCGGTGTGCGGCAGTCGGTCGGTTAGTGTGGATCAGCCAGGAAATCTCTGCACAGCACACTGGGCCAGACCCACTGACGGTCTCTACACAGTGCCAGAGTGTGTGGGAGCTGTTCAGATTGCTACAGGGTTCACGGCTTACCGACCCAGGACATCAAAGTTGAGTGGTGATTTACTTACTGAAGCCAGTCTGTTGGCATTGGGCACTTGATTTTCATGGTTCGCTGTTGGGGGGTATTCCTGTGAGCAACAGCGATTGTTCAAGTTGGCGAAAGTTTGGCCACCATCCAGCAGAGTTTAACTGTATTTTGGTTATTTGAAGTCCAAGGGCATCAGCGGAATTTTCTGCCTTCTGGCTGTTAGCATACCAGTTACCTGCCCTGACTGCTGACATAAAATTCAGGTAGAGTTCTTTCCTCACCATGTTGTTGCTGTCCAACACGTGTGTGTAATTTTGACAGCTTATGCATACTTGGTCGTGGGCAGCTATGCCTTTTACGTTTTGGCTTTGGAGTTCCTTGTGTACGGTTTGGGTGGAAAACAAGTCGTCTTATCGGTGGCCCGTTGACTGTCTCTTGGTTGGATTGCCAGCAGATTGGATATAGTTGGGCCAACTACCTGTCTACCCTAAGTGAACGTTAATATTTCAAGTGCACACCAACTCCCGGAAACTTCTGAGTGCCACTGGCTGCTCTGCCTTTTCTTACTGGTGTTTGATTGTGTACTTTAATGGCTCATAGCCGATAGTTTGAATTTGTATGATTTTAGTTGGGCTTTAAACAATGGGCCTTCAGCCGTTTTAAAATTGAAAATTTCTTACTTGTGAAGTCTTGCACTGTTTCGGCTTTCAGCCTCATTTAAGTTTTTTTTTCTGGATAAAGCTTTGGGCCTTCTGCCTTTGAAAATTTATTTTAGTTTTGTCCAGGCGAGACATAAAGCTTTGTGTCGAATAGTCATCAAGGATACACGAGTGATCCTTCATTTCTGAAAGACAAGACCGATGATACTTATTGATGGTCCAGCATTGAAATCTGCAGGAATTTGCAAAAGGGTTGTTCTTCTGTCACACTGGATGATACTCTTGTTGTTGGTTCTGTTCATTCAGGATCTTCTTCTGGCCGCAGTTTTGTCAGATATTTTATGTTTTACTGGATTCCTGATATTCAGAGCACACACATGTAATGGTCGTACAGGAAACCCCCCCCCCCTTCTTCACTAGCTCGGAGATGCTGTGTAGCATCACTCGTGCACCGACTATAACACCACCTTCAAACTCACTTAACTCTTGATAATCTGCCATTGCAGCATCAGTAACTGATATAACAACTGCGCCAGACACTTGTTGTCTTATATAGATGTTGCCGATCACAGCGCCATATTCTGCCTGTTACATATCTCTGTATTTGAATATGCACACCTATACCAGTTTCTTTGGTGCTTCAGTGTAGTTTAGTATATATTTCGGAGGGACTGTCATAGATCGAGTTATAAGAAGGCAGCTCTGATAATAACAAACGTTGCTTTGGTGGACATAGGAAGCACGAAACACATCACGACCAGATCCACCACTATCAAAAAGTCGAACATTTTAATTAGCCCAGAGTTCAGATAAACAAAGCAGATCTAGAAATTCTCACCATTCTTTTGTATGCAGGGGTTTGATTAATGCTGGTCTAGGAAATCTATTTGTTTGCAATGACATGTGTCTTGACGTTTGTATAGGTGAGTATTATTTGTATTAAATCTTCAGTAATGAGCAATGCCCAATCAGTAATATGTCAGTTGACTCAAGCGTTTATGATTCATGTCTACATTGTGGCCACGTATACGAGATGCTTCACTTGATCACGTGTAGCACTGTTTTTCGCCAAAACAATATTTGTCAGCCAAAGGCACTTTACACGCTTCTTCATCTGGTTCTTCACAACTACTTTCTGATGTAACTTTACATATTACATGATTCTTCATCTGGTTCATTACTACTACTTTCTGATGTAATTTTACATGTGGAATCAGTTAGTATAAATTCATCTATATCTGTTGTGCTCTACTTATCAAGTTGGAAATAAGCAGGATCATTCACTACACTTTTCCGCTTGTGATCTGTTAATGACTTTCATGAATGACTTTGATGTTGCCATCCTGAGAAATAATGCATTCATACATTACCTTCAGTACTGAGGTTCTCGTTGATATTTTACTCATTCTGAGGTGCTCGAAGACTTCAATCGCCTAAAACACTAATACAGAGAATGAAAGTAACTTATGTAAATACACACATCAAAAAAGTTTTGCATCACCTTGGTTCCGAGAGTTCCGGAACCTGCACAGAAAATTAGAATAGAGATCAACATAAACATCTGTCGCGCCTTTTTTATTGCTCATCAAACCCACACACTGTATGTTGTACCACCATACAATGAGAGCTTCAGAGGTGGTGGTCCAGATTGCTGTACACACCAGTACCTCTAATACCCAGTAGCACGTCCTCTTGCATTGATGCATGGCTGTATTCGTTGTGGCATACTATCCACAAGTTCATCAAGGCACTGTTGGTCCAGATTGTCCCACTCCTCAACGGCGATTCGGCGTGGATCCCTCAGAGTGGTTGGTGGGTCAATCATCCATAAACAGCCCTTTTCAATCAATCCCACGCATCTCCGATAGGGTTCCTGTCTGGAGAACATGCTGGCCATTCTGGTCGAGCGATGTCGTTATCCTGAAGGAAGTCATTTGCAAGATGTGCACGATGGGGGTGCGAATTGTCATTCATGAAAACTAATGCCTCGCCAATATGCTGCCACTATGGTTGCACTATCAGTTGGAGGTTGGCATTCACATATCATACAGCCATTACGGCACCTTCCACGACCACCGCTGAAGGCATACGCAACACTCATCGGTGAAGAGAATGTGATGCCAATCCTGAGCAGTTCATTCGGCATGTTGTTGGGCCCATCTGTACTGCACTGCATGGTGATGTGGTTGCAAAGATGGACCTCGCCATGGACGTCGGGTGCACATCATGAAGTCTATTGCGCATAGTTGGAGTCATAACACGATGTCCTGTGGCTGCATGAAAAGCATTATTCAACACGGTGGCGTTGCTGTCAGAGTTTCTCCGAGACATATTCTGTAGGTAGCGGTCATGCACTGCAGTAATAGCCCTTGGGCGGCCTGAGCGAGGCATGTCATCAACATTTTCTGTCTCTCTGTATCTCCTCCATGTCCGAACAACATTGCTTTGGTTCACTCAGAGATGCTTGGGACACTTCCGTTGTTGAGAGCCCTTCCTGGCACAAAGTAACAATGCGGACGCGATCGAACCACGGTATTGACGCTCTAGGCATGGTTGAACTACAGACAACATGAGCCGTGTACCTCTTTACTGGTGCAAAGACTGGAACTGATCAGTTGTCGGAACCCCTCCCTCTAATAGGTGCTGCTCATGCATGGTTGTTTACGTTTTTGGGCGGGTTTAGTGACATCTCCGAACAGTCAAAGGCACTGTGTCTGTGATACAATGTCCATAGCGAACGTCTGTATTCAGGAGTTCTGGGAACTGGGGTGATGCAAAACTTTTTTTTGATGTGTGTGCTTTGGTGGGGTATTCTATGCTCTCTTTCTCTGTGCCTCACAAAATATAATAGGAAACTCCCCATGCAACACACCATGTTAGAAGGGGTAACTTCACCGATGTGTGCCGAGAACACAAGCACCATATGTTGTTCCGTTCGCATACTGTGTATGATAGTTATATCATCTGGTGTTCTCCAGGCCCACACTGGAGGAGTTGACCATTATCCTGTCCCCAGCACTTCCTACAATGAACCATCACCCAGTGCCGTTAGCACCATTTTACACTTTCTTGGGATGAAAGACAATCCCGCACTGAATGAGCCGAATGATTGCACCAAAAACATGCTTTACCAGCGGACACATGCTTAGGTTTGCAGTCGTAACATGTGGCTTGTAGTGTAAAGTTTTCTGGTCTACATTCCAGGAATCCACAGCGTTCCTCACTAAATCGAATGTGTCCTATACTCGCTACCAATCTATCCAGCTCAGGAAAGTTTTCAGGCTTATTAGTGAAGAGAAGATACGGCCGATCTTCCCAACGTATATCTTCCGAAATATTGTTTACAGCTTCCAGCTCGATAACGCTAAGAAAAAGAGCCAACATAGCTGTCTTAACATCCTCAGTATAGCGAACGAGTAGTACACTGTAATTCTGATCATGATAGAAGTGTTGTCAGACTAACTCATTCCTAATTGTACTTGGTCAGTTATCCTCTACCAAGATTCTCAGCAGTCAACCAACTACTTGCTCTTATGAATAGCCTCACCTCTAATTTAGCACCAGTCAACAGGTAAATACCCTGTAAAATGATAGAATGACCAACTGGCAAAACTTCAGCTTGATCTTGAAAACGAATGGTTGACCATAAAAGATTTATAATCTGATCGACTGTATCAATTGATAAATTGTCAATGCTCTGCGTTATTGGCAAAAGCTTTATTAAGTAGTTTGTTACACAATTTCCACTCGTCTTTGCTATTCCTATTTGAAGTTCCAACCCCCTCACCTCCAGCAGCTGGTTCAGCCAGAGGACCCTCTCTCTTAGGACACTTCCCCCATCTCCCACTCCTTAAGTATCAAGCATCTTGCCAACTTAACAAACTGTCATCAAGCTGTAAATGAATGATTGTACCAAGCAGCTCCTCAAGAAGAGGAGCTTGATCGGTCCTGAATACAGTGAGTCAAATAATTTATACAGTCCTTAATCCTAAAACGCTACGACAGCAAATCCGCACCACTTTGTAAAAGTTCTATACTCGTTTGGATACCAGACAGCAAGCTACCATATAAGGCGCAGGCATCACCCACCTCACCAATGATACCAGGAGTAATGTTGATCTGATGGTCCGATGCACCATGCAGACTTCTGCATAATGCAATTGATTTTCAGTTAGGTATGATATGCCGGAGACTGATCGCTGGCACATGGCTGAATCCACCAATTACAAGCACACTTCGCCAAAATAAAACACTCCTCCCTACCAATACACAGGATCAGAACACTGCCAGTCAATTAGATCCACTCTCCGCCACCACTGAACTGGTAGGGAGCTAGGACCTAGCAGTAGTAAGATGCTGAGCGGAAATGAAATAATTAAAAAAGTTAGTTACTTACCCCAGAGGCCAATCTTACAAGAACAGGTAATACTTACTAACCACAAGTGGCAAACTTTTCATTACAACGATCAGCCAATCGAAAACAAATCTTTCGATACTGATAAATACACAAGTATTGAACAAAATAGATTTTAGTAGTGACCACTGTGATAAAAATTTACAGGTAGCTGATACTGAAAGTGCTATAAACTTATGTGGAGCAGACAATAAAAGCATTAATGCAAAATAAGTTTTAAAATCAGCTACTTGCACCTGTTTGTAAAGGAGAGTCAACAGTACGTTCAGGAATTATTGAAGCACAAGTTGAAAAAAAGTGACATTGAACATAAATAAAACTAAGGCTATGAATTTCAGTTTGAAGAGGGAAAATTACAATGTTAAATTAAATGTAGGTGGCACCTCTAAAGACAGTGTAACAAATGCAAAATTTCTAGGAATGAATATTGATTCTTAGTCGAAGTGGTGTGAACACACAAAGGTACTTACAAACAGAATGTCATCAGTATGTTTTATGCCCTTAGAATCCTATCATCAGTGTGTAACAAGCAGTGTCTTTTAGTTACATGCTATTCATATGTACCCTCAGTTCCTAGCTATGGCATTGTTTTATGGTGAACAAGTGCACAAAATATGAACACAATTTTTAAACTCCAGAAAAGAGCCATAAGAATAATAACCAAAAATAGTAGTCGAGCTCATTGTAAAGATCTGTTCAAAACACTGGGGATTTTAGCTGCTCCATGTTAATACATTTACCAAGCAGTTGCACACGTCAAAAATAACACTCCACAAACAGCTTTGTCACGACCATCGAATGAGAGCTAGACTCAACTTACGTTTACCAAGAAAAAATAGACATAAAACCCAATACAGCATTTTCTACCAAGGAATAACACACTCTACAATAAAATACCAAAAGAGATTAAAGAAATTGCAAAAATACACTTACTTAAATAGGCAGCTAAAAAGTACCTGTTACGTAATAAATTTTATACATCAAAGGAGTACTTAGATAGAACAGAGTTGGGGTTTGGTAAAAACAATGTTATACAAATAAATAACAGTAAAAATGATTATAAAAATTTGTATAATAAATAATAAATGATTATATAACATCCAACATTTCACATAACACCTTCACACTGTGTTTTTTCCTTCTTTTTTCCTCTTCTAGAAAAACTTACGCCCCAGCTATGTATAGAACAATACTAACACCTCTTCCTCTTTCTGAACTCAAGATCTCCCTCATTATAGAGGGACGCTGACTCAATTTTTCATGGTAGCAAATTGGAAGATGTGGTACAGAAAATGGCCCAGATATCACCAGTGTTTGTGTGTGTGTGTGTGTGTAATGAGTGAAGTGTTATGAAACAATGTGTGTATAGTGTGTCCAGTGACTGATAGTGAGATCCGAGTGAATAGCGTGGAATTACATTATTTAATAAGTTATTTGTAGAAGAAGTATTGTACACCACAAGTAAATCTAATGATTGTCTCTAGTAAAAGCCTGCAAATGTATGTGTATCCAAATTAGCTTATTTTAAATTGGTCTAAACCTGTAAATACTCTGACATTTAAAATATCCTTGTAAAAAGAGATCTACGGATGAATAAAGCTACCACTACTACCATTAACATGTTGTTGTTGTTGTTGTTGTTGTTGTTGTGGTCTTCAGTCCTGAGACTGGTTTGATGCAGCTCTCCATGCTACTCTATCCTGTGCAAGCTCTTTAATCTCCCAGTACTTACTGCAACCTACATCCTTCTGAATCTGCTTCGTGTATTCGTCTCTTGGTCTCCCTCTACGATTTTTACGCTCCACGTTGCCCTCCAATGCTAAATTTGTGATCCCCTGATGCCTCAGAACATGTCCTACCAACTGATCCCTTCTTCTAGTCAAGTTGTGCCACAAACTTCTCTTCTCCCCAATCCTATTCAACACCTCCTCATTAGTTATGTGCTCTACCCATCTAATATTCAGCATTCTTCTGTAGTACCACATTTCGAAAGCTTCTATTCTCTTCTTGTCTAAACTATTTATCGTCCATGCTTCACTTCCATACATGGCTACACTCCATACAAATACTTTCAAAAACGACTTCCTGACATTTAAATCAATACTCGATGGGAACAAATTTCTCTTGTTAAGAAACGCTTTCCTTCCCATTGCCAGTCTACATTTTATATCCTCTCTACTTCGACCTCATCAGTTATTTTGCTCCCCAAACAGCAAAACTCCTTTAAGTGTCTCATTTCCTAATCTAATTACCCTCAACATCGCCTGACTTACTTTGACTACATTCCATTATCCTCGTTTTGCTTTTGTTGATGTTCATCTTATACCCTCCCTTCAAGACACTATCCATTCCGTTCAACTGCTCTTGCAGGTCCTTTGCTGTCTCTGACAGAATTACGATGTCATCGGCGAACCTCAAAGTTTTTATTTCTTCTCCATGGGTTTTAATACCTACTCGGAACTTTTCTTTTGTTTCCTTTACTGCTTGCTCAATATACAGATTGAATAGCATCGGGGAGAGCCTACAACCCCTTCTCACTCCCTTCCCAACCACTGCTTCCCTTTCGTGTCCCTCGACTCATATAACTGCCATCTGCTTTCTGGTGAAATGTAAATAGCCTTTCGCTCCCTGTATTTTACCCCTGCCATCTTCAGAATTTGAAAGAGAGTATTCCAGTCAACATTGTCAAAAGCTCTCTCTAAGTCTACAAATGCTAGAATTGTAGGTTTGCCTTTCCTTAATCTAGCTTCTAAGATAAGCCGTAGGGTCAGTATTGCCTCACGTGTTCCAATATTTCTACGGAATCCAAACTGATCTTCCCCAAGGTCAGCTTCTATTAGTTTTTCCATTTGTCTGTAAGGAATTCGCGTTAGTATTTTGTAGCCGTGACTTATTAAACTGATAGTTCGGTAATTTTCACATCTGTCAACACCTGCTTTCTTTGGGTTTGGAATTATTATATTCTTCTTGAAGTCTGAGGGTATTTCGCCTATCTCATACATCTTGCTCACCAGATGCTAGAGTTTTGTCAGGACTGGCTCTCCCAAGGCCATCAGTAGTTCTAATGGAATGTTGTCTACTCCTGGGGGCCTTGTCTCGACTCAGGTCTTTCAGTGCTCTGTCAAACTCTTCACGCAGTATCATATCTCCCATTTCATCTTCATCTACATCCACTTCCATTTCCGTAATACTATCCTCAAGCACATTGTCCTTGTATAGGCCCTCTATATACCCCCTCCACCTTTCTGCTTTCCCTTCTTTGCTTACAACTGTGTTTCCATCTGAGCTCTTGATATTCATACAAGTGGTTCTCTTTTCTCCAAAGGTCTCTCTAATTTTCCTGTAGGCAGCATCTATCTTACCCCCAGTGAGATCAACCTCTACATCCTTACATTTCTCCTCTAGCCATCCCTGCTTATCCATTTTGCACTTCCCGTCGATCTCGTTTCTGAGACGTTTGTATTTTGCTTCATTTACTGCATTTTTATATTTTCTCCTTTCATCAATTAAATTCAGTATTTCTTCTGTTACCCAAGGATTTCTACTAGCTCTCGTCTTTTTACACACTTGATCCTCTGCTGCCTTCAATACTTCATACCTCAAAGCTACCCATTCTTCTTCTACTTAATTTCTTTCCCCCATTCCTGTCAATTGTTCCCTAATGCTGTCCCTGAAGCCTATAACCTCTGGCTCTTTCAGTTTATCTAGGTTCCATCTACTCAAATTCCCTTTTTTGCAGTTTCTTCAGTTTTAATCTACAGTTCATAACCAATAGATTGTGGTCAGAGTCCACATCTGCCTCTGGAAATGTCTTACAATTTAAAACCTGGTTCCTAAATCTGTCTTACCATTATATAATCTATCTGAAACCTCCTAGTATCTCCAGGCTTCTTCCATGTATACAACCTTCTTTCATGATTCTTGAACCAAGTGTTAGCTATGATTAAGTTGTGCTCTGTGCAAAGTTCTACCAGGCGGCTTCCTCTTTCATTTCTTACCCCCCATCCATATGCACCTGCTATGTTTCCTTCTCTCCCTTTTCCTACTACCGAATTCCAGTCACCATGACTATTAAATTTTTGTCTCCCTTCACTATCTGAATAATTTCTTTTATTTCATCATACATTTCTTCAATTTCTTCGTCATCTGCAGAGCTAGTTGGCACATAAACTTGTACTACTGTAGTAGGCGTGGGCTTCGTGTCTATCTTGGCCACAATAATGCGTTCACTATGCTGTTTGTAGTAGCTTACCCGCATTCCTATTTTTTATTCATTATTAAACCTACTCCTGAATTACCCCTATTTGACTTTGTATTTATAACCCTGTATTCGCCTGACCAAAAGTCATGTTCCTCCTGCTACCGAACTTCACTAATTCCCACTATATCTAACTTTAACCTATGCATTCCCCTTTTTAAATTTTCTAACCTACCTGCCCGATTAAGGGATCTGACATTCCACACTCCGATCTCTAGAACGCCAGTTTTCTTTCTCCTGATAACGATATCCTCTTGAGCAGTCCCCCCCCCCCCCTGCCCCCCCCACGGAGATCCGAATGCGGGACTATTTAACCTCCGGAATATTGTACCCAAGAGGACGCCATCATAATTTAACCATACAGTAGAGCTGCATACCCTCGGGAAAAATTACGGCTGTAGTTTCCCCTTGCTTTCAACCGTTTGCAGTACCAGCACGGCAAGGCCGTTTTGGTTAGTGTTACAAGGCCAGATCAGTCAATCATCCAGACTGTTCCCCCTGCAACTACTGAAAAGGCTGCTGCCCCTCTTCAGGAACCACGCGTTTGTCTGGCCTCTCAACGGATACCCCTCCCTTTTTTGCAGTTTCTTCAGTTTTAATCTACAGTTCATAACCAATAGATTGTGGTCAGAGTCCACATCTGCCTCTGGAAATGTCTTACAATTTAAAACCTGGTTCCTAAATCTCTGTCTTACCATTATATAATCTATCTGAAACCTTACAGTGTCTCCAGACGTCTTCCACATACACAACCTTCTTTCATGATTCTTAAACCAAGTGTCAGCTTTGATTAAGTTATGCTCTGTGCAAAATTCTACCAGGCGGCTTCCTCTTTCATTCCGTACCCACATTCCATATTCGCCTACTATTTTTCCTTCTCTTCCTTTTCCTACTATCGAATTCCAGTCTCCTATGACTATTAAATTTTTGTTTCCCTTGACTATCTGAATAATTTCTTTTATGCATCATACATTTGTTCAATCTCTTCGTCATCTGCGGAGATAGTTGGCATATAAACTTGTGCTACTGTGGTAGGCGTGGGTTTCGTGTCCATCTCGGCTACGATAATGCGTTCACTGCGCTGTTCATATGAAGCAGCTTACCCTTACCCGCGCTCCATGTCACAGCACTCCTGGTGGCGCGAGGGGCGCCTGAACCGTCACGTGGCACCTTGAGACGCTTACTGGCGGACCCAGATAAGTGTCCTGCATCGATACACGCATAAAGTCAGTCCGAAAAAAGGGTCGCCAACCAGACAGGATCAAACCTCATCACTCAAGATTCAGTAATTAATAGCCCTGTCGCCACCTACTTACCTCCAGCAAGATCTGGTCACAGGACTGGGAACATTCACAGCCAAGTTCAGTAAATTATGTTCGACTGACTGTACAAAATATACAGTTCGGAGACAATACGGAAACGGTCACTCAATAAACATCACTCCCAAATTTGTTAGATAACAAATTAAGATTATCGCATCAAATTATCCCAGCCAAATCAGCCAATTCTAACCTTACCAACACTGCCACTTAGCTAATATCACTAACCGTTCCGTGAGACACAGCTCGGCAAAAATGTCCGCTCATTATTCTGCAACATCCGCAGAGAACAGCAGCAGTAATCGATGCACGTCAACGAGATCCCACTTTGGAATGTCATGTCCGCTTTCCGTACCGAAATCGTAACTCTCTTGATAGTGTACGATCCTTCACTCCAGAACTCTGAAGTGATAACCGCTTGACAACACAAACTCCGCTCCAGAGAGCCTGCGACCATCCACATCAACCTTAGGAACACCGAAGGCCACCTTGTCGATTTCCCGAGCTCCTAGCCTCTCCACGAAATCACTCAACACGTGGGCCTTTCAGCCAGCCAGAACCAGGAGAGGTCTGAAAGCCCCACCATTGGTCACTCCCTGCTGCTGCTTACAGCCGCTTCTTTCACGTCCCGATCTTTAGAGGCGAACGAGCTAGCACACATTGGTGGCCAGGAAATCTTATGTTACGACGTATTCACTCATGGAGTACCAAGCATTAATTTCTGGAACCAATACACATATTAAAACCTTTCCTATGATATTATGGAAACGAACTACTTTAGAAGCATTCTCACATGCGAAATTACTCGAAAAGACGTATTTGGTTGTTACGGAACACACGTGTTACTCAGACATAACTGCTGTCAACTACATCGTGTGTAACTCGCGCCACTCCTTTCAAATACAGCACCGATTGTGTGCATTGTCAGAGCGCTTCAGATTTGGGATCAGCAGTCTGCACAGTCATACGTGGCGACAGACAGCGAGGGACGACCAACCCGCATCTGGCGAGGCTAAAGGCGCAGAACTCGAGGCCAAGTGCGACGGTTCGCAAGCAGGGCATGGGAAATACAGATCGTCCTGTTCCCAATATGCAGCAACAGCTTTCAACACACCAAACTAAAGCAAAGGACTCCATCTGCACTAGATCTCCAACAACACAAAACTATAGGAACGAACCGAAAACCCAGACAACAAAGCCACAGTAAACAGGCAAAGCAGCCACAAACATGATACTCTAAATACAAAATGTTCGCACTCACCAATCTACATCTTATCGAGAACTTTTAAAAAAAACAACTTTCCACTACATAAACCTACTTTCATGAAGAACGAAGTTTAGAACTGTTTGGATGCGGATGGGCTCCAGTACATCTAACATACCTTTATGGCACTTCAACAAACCTTACAGTAAACAAAAAACGAAGAAGGCGCCAAAGAAACATGCAAATCGCTGTAACCTGCACTAAAACAATTGCCTAGTACACCAAGTCGTTCACCAAAAATCCCGAAATATCTCTGCTAACATTAAAGCACACCCACCATATTTCGAGACCCGAGAAAACGGTTCGTGTTACTTACCAATCTGAAGCAACCATCACACCAATAACACCGCATGCCAAACTGTAAGCAAAAGAGGAATCACATGGATTCCCGTTCACCATTGTGATAACCGAGGTTGGCCGCGATATAGCAAACGAAAATACTGAAAAGGAGCTAAAAGCACTGGGAAACTAAAGCAAAATTCCGTGCTCATAATTTCAGACATCATTCCAGGACCTATTGAAAAGTTCGAGTTATCTATAGTCACAAACAACCAACAGACAAGGTACTTGCCACCATTTCAGACTGCACTGTGTACTTCACAAGGCTGAACTATCTAAAACACTACCTCCTCAATAACAGCAACGTACAAGTTTCAACACTTTCCAACATGCCACGAAAAACTGCCGTAATAAATCGAAATGTGGAAAATGGAGTAAACCACACGAAATTTTTAATCGTAAAATGACCCGAAAAAAGAAGCACCAAAATTCAGCAACTGCAACGCTGATCACTTTGACAATGATGAGAATTGCAAAGGAAGACCAAAAAAGCCTATCTCAGTCAACGAAACTCAGAAGGTTACTTGCACTGACGAAACAATCAAACGGAAAACTTCCTGTGAGCCTTCACTACAGCCCTTCTCAACATTATATTTGAAAGGAGGGAAACCATAACAATAGTTCCTAAATAGTCCCAACGACGTTCTTTGGCGAATACGGATCCACATCTATATCGCCAAGCTGATGGACAAGGAGGCCCAAAACTAATCTAGCACGAGACACCACGAACAAGCCTGAGACAGATATTTCCACTAACTGCTTTGTCAACACATTGGGTTTCTGCACGAAAAAGAAACTACTTGAAGACTTAGTACGAGAAAGAGAAGTTACTAGCATTATAGTCATAGCACATACCTGACGCTGAGGCAGAGAAATCAATCTACACAACTATATCTGTCACCAACTTGACAAACCCTAACCAGACTGTGGCAGAAGCTGAAATAGATTCATTGCAGTCCTTCATAGCAAACACCTAGCTGCAATACTACCCAACCTGCCGTAAAATCTAAACATTCACCACGCGATCGTGTTAAAAATTAGAGCACAGTATAAGAGACACAGCAATATGTGTACCTCCTGCCGAGCAACTGCCAATTGATCTCGTTAATTACATACTCCTACTCGGCCGAGCTAAAGTCACAGGAGACTCAGCAAATATCCACAATATTTGCTGAAAAAAAATCGAACAAGAAAAATGGTAAACTTCTTGTCACACAGACTCAGAAATGACTATGGCACTTCTCTCTCAGATCACATAATATGTACACTATAGGTACCCACATACTGAAGTGAGACTGAATTTGGCGACAGCATGGCTAATGAGTAGGCCTACCTGACACTATATGAACCACAGCTATAAATCACAAAAAGCAGGAGGAAATTGGAACCACCATAGACTCCCGAAATCGGATCATAAAAAAAATTCAGATTGAGACGTTTAAGCACAAAACCCAACGTATCAGCTATTGAAACCACTTATTATATTATAAACAACAAATAGTGCAATCAATGCAACCTGCTATAGCTGGAAAGGGCCTTAAGGAGGAAATAACATAACACAGAGAAACACTGCTGACATCCACAATAAACAAAATTAAACAGAAAGAAAATTCTACAGGTAATACAGCACTAACCAAATGGATGCGCTAAGATTGGCTTTAATAGTCTCAATCACCTAATAAGAAGAGAAAACCGCCTAGTGTTGGGCAAGGGAATCACAAAATTAGGCCCCACAATACCACTCGTTTTTGGAAAAAAAAATTCGAACGAGTCATACCACACGATTTGCGAACAGCTAGCGTTAACAGCAGAGGAGGACGTCATTCATAATTGACGACCTCAAGAAAGTCCCGCAAAGTGCTAGAAAAAAGATTCACTATCATCCATAGGTTCCAAAATTCGACAAAAGCCGTGAAGAAATTGTAGTGTTGGCTCAAGAGCCAACACCGTGTCGCTACAGGAGGCTGAAATGCACGCGTCTAAATACACGCAGACCGGCGTGAGGTCTGGAACAGGACAATGTCTTGAGAATTTTTACGTAGCTGAAGGCTATGCTAACTATCGTCTCAGCTAATGAGAGCGTATTTGTCAGTGTAGCTTCGCTAGCAAAGTCGGCTGTACAACTGGGTCGAGTGCTAGTACGTCTCTCTAGACCTGCCGTGTGGTGGCGCTCGGTCTGCTATCACAGACAGTGGCGACACGCGGGTCCGACGTATACTAATGGACCGCGGCCGATTTAAAGGCTACCACCTAGCAAGTGTGGTGTCTGGCGGTGACACCACATTCCTCCCCCGCAAATCGGCGAACGGTTGTGTTATAAGGCTTCAGCCCGCCGTGGGGAGGACCCCATGTTGACGTATGCGACGAGGTGGGGAGCCTAACAACAGGCGAGGCTGTGCCACCCGCACCCGGCCATTCGGTCCGAGGGGAGCTAGGAAACGCCTGAAAACCTAGTCCAGGGTGAACGCCAACATGCGGTGCATGCGCCCGTAAAGAGACAGGAGGGGCCGAAGATTCGACCTCCATCGCGTCGGGGTACCCGACGGGCGAAGACGACATCTGCTCCGGAGCGGGCAAGAGTTCCATGTCGGAGGACAGCTGGTCACGGGAAGCGATCGGCGGCGCGTGACCCAGAGAGGCGCTTGGCGGCTGCAGCGAAGCATCCAGTGCGGGCGACGCCGGCGGGAGAACAGGCGGCGGCGGCGGCGCGTCGCCATGGGGCAAAATGGAAGGCAGCGTCGGTAACACCTGGGGATGAGGCGAGCCAGTAGATGGGTCCCCAGGGCGCCGACCGGACGGCACCGTCGCTGAAAGCAGACGGGGAGTGGCAGAACCCGTGCGACGACAGAGGCGCAGCTGATTGAGACGCCGACGCACCTCACCAGAGGCCCCCAAAACTAGATACATAGCACGGCCGAGGCAGTGAAGAATGCACCCTGCGAGCCAACGCCGTGAACCTCGATAGTTGCGATAGTATACAACGTCGCCTGGAGCAAAAGCAGGTGGCTGCCGCCGCACAGGAACCTGATGCGGCGGATGCAGCAAAGACATCAAGGTTCAATGAGGACGACCTTGGAGCAACTCAGCCGGCGACCGACCATCTCGGGGCTGAGAGCGATACGAAGACAAGAAGAGCAATAACGCGTCCTCCCGAGAATGCGACTCATTCAACTTCAACATCTGTGACTTGAAAGACCGGACCAATCGTTCAGCGGCACTGTTTGACTGAGGCGAAAACGGCGCGGATGTCAGATGTTGAATACCATTGGCCTTGCAGAATGACTGAAATTCGGTTGCTAAGTCGGGCAGCTAGGAGGGGGACAGGACATAATGCATGCTGCGAAGCCAAAGCCAACAGGCTGCGCACTACACTCCCCCCCCCCCACACAAACCAAAACGGCCACAAACCACACCGGCGATACAAATGTGACTGTTGAAATAATTTGGTTGCGACATCGCTTGTTAAGTTGGGAAGCATGTAAGCAAATGTGACTGATGAAATAATTTGGTTGCGCTTGTTAAGTTGGGAAGTAAGTAAGCAAGCAGTTCGTGCGCTGCCAAGCCATCAGACACACCAGCCCCCAAGCAGCAATTAACATAGTCGCCGTTAATTTATTGGCAGGCATGACACCCCCGCCTCTGATGGCGTGTATTACAGCGGATTTTTTTTCCCCTGGATTTCCTTCTGGACACCCTTTCACTGCTGTCACACAGCACTGCTTGTGGTTTAATTATTATGTAATACTCCAATTATTTTAATACAGCCACATTGCGACGATTTGTGTGTGTGTGTGTGTGTGTGTGTGTGATCTGTAAATTTCTGTTTTGCTTTGTCAGTCGGGAAGCTGCTGTTGCAACAATATTATATTGAAGCCTGCTAACTCAGGAAGTGCAGCCTGGAAGCAAATAGCTGAACATGGATTTTATGACGCCTCCAGCGACTGTGAGAGGCTGTGCTCATCCCTCGATTCGCACCACGGAATATCGGCCGCGAGCTGCGAATTCCGACGAATCACGGGCCGCATTTTGTGCCCCATAACCCCCCCCCCCACCACACCCCCTATCGCAATACTGGACCGCGCTTTCCGACGCATTCTGTGGTGTCACCGCCAGACACCACACTTGCTAGGTGGTACTTTAAATCGGCCGCGGTCCATTTAGTACATGTCGGACCCGCGTGTCGCCACTGTGTGATCGCAGACCGAGCGCCACCACAAGGCAGGTCTCGAGATGCGGAATAGCACTCGCCCCAGTTGAACGACGACTTTGCTAGCGACTATACTTACGAAGCCTTTCTCTCATTTGCCGAGAGACAGTTAGAATAGCCTTCAGCTAAGTCCATGACTACGACATAGCAAGGCGCCATTAACCGTATCTGAAGATAGTCTTATTTGTATTATCAAGAGCGATGTACCACAAGGATGGAATAAAGTTAAGTATTCGAGGAGCTGCATACTTTTCTTATTAGCATTCAATACTTATCCTGTTCCAGAATTCACGCCCGTCTGCGTTAGATAGCGTGCATTTCGGCCTCCTCTATCTACAAGGTGTTGGCACATTTGCCAACACATCACATTCCGTCCTTGGCGTACTATGTATCGTCTGCCCTATGCCCCCCCTCTTCACACTTTCCTTTTTTTATAGTTACAGTCTATAGAAATCCCTCTGCGTTTTCGGCAGGCACTTCATCTGTAACACTACGTTATGTGAATGGGCGGCACAAGTGGCAGCGTGGATTTATGCGGCATTAGGCATGTCTAGCAGTACTGGTACGTCTGTCTCTCATCTTTTGTATTACGGTGGATATCTTGCCTTCGATTGTCGTCTGACAACTTGTTAATTGGCGCCACACAGCATAGCTTATGGTACTGATTATTGTAATGCTCCAGTCGTCAGGAATTTCGATGCACCTGTTTGATCTGTCCATTCCTGTTGTTGTCTTGACAGACAGCATGGCTGATATTAGACACCACACCGACGAGTGTCTTTTATTCTAGCCACCATGTGGCTCGACTACCATTCTACACTTTGGTTTCCCCACTTTATTATTCAGTAGCGCCTACTGTTGTGGAAGTTCTTCCTTCTTACCTCACCTCACACTTAGTACTTGTTTTCACCTTTTGAGTCTCCACTTCACTGCCTGTACAGCGTTTTCGTGTGTTCTCAATTGTAGTAAACATACCATCTACACACTATGTATATTTATATTTATATATATTTATATATATTTTTCTCTATCCTCCTCCACTCACTTTATACTTATATTACCTGTTACTTTCGTTCCTTCCTTATTTCTCTCCGCCGTTTCCTCTTTGCCCGATACATCCTCCCTCTTCTCACCATGGCTTCCTTCTCCTCCTCTCATCCTTCCCCATATTACTATCCTCTTCAACTCTCTCAAACATACTTTCCTCATACATTCCCTCCCTCCCTCCCTCCCTCCCTCACTCCCTTCTTCCTACATACTACTTTTTCTCCTCCCCATCTCTTTCGTTCCGCATTACAGCATGCAAAGCAGTCTATTCAAGTTCTGTGGTTAATACACACATCTCAGCTGCAAAAGCATCTGTTACTGAACATGCAAGAGATAGCTTGCATGGAGGAGTGACTGCTTACGCAAAACTTACTCTGCACATTTGAGATACTGTAGATGCAAGAGTTGCAGCACACACTATTCATGTTCTATTAGCGAAAACTGCTGAAAGTGAAATTATTCCTATTCATATCAGTATATCTGTACATGCAAGTGTTACTGTATACAGAAAGGTTGCTCCAAATGAAACTGTTACTGAATGTACAATGGTTAAGGCACTACAACGTTTATCACAAGGTTTACTATCCTTGCAAGTTGTGCTGTCCTCTCAAGTTGGGCTGTGCTCTCAAGTTGTGCTGTCCTCTTAAGTTGAGCTGTCCTCTCTAGTTGAGCTATCCTCTCATGTTGAGCTGCCATCTCAAGTTGAGCTGCCCTCTCAAGTTGAGCTCTCCTTGCAAGCCGTGCTGTCCTCCGAAGCTGCGCTGTCCTCGCAAGCTGTGCTGTCCTCGCAAGCTGCGCTGTCCTTGCAAGCTGTGCTGTCCTCGCAAGCTGTGCTGTCCTCGCAAGCTGTGCTGTCCACTCAAGTTGTGCTGTCCTCTCAAGTTGAGCTGTCATCTCAAGTTGAGCTGTCCCTCATGTTGAGATGTCCTCTCAAGTTGAGCTGTAATCTCTAGTTCAGCTGTCCTCTCAAGTTGAGCTGTCCTCTCAAGTTGAGCTGTCCTCTCAAGTTGAGCAGTCCTCTCAAGTTGAGCTGTCCTCTCAAGTTGAGCTGTCCTCTCAAGTTGAGCTGTCCTCTCAAGTTGAGCTGTCCTCTCAATTTGAGCTGTCCTCTCAAGTTGAGCTGTCCTCTCAAGTTGAGCTGTCCTCTCAAGTTGAGCTGTCCTCTCAAGTTGAGCTGCCCTCTCAAGTTGAGCTGTCCTCTCACGTTCAGCTGCCCTCTCAAGTTGAGCTGTCCTCTCAAGTTGAGCTGTCCTCGCAAGCTGTGCTGTCCTCGCAAGCTGTGCTGTCCTCGCAAGCTGTGCTGTCCTCGCAAGCTGTGCTGTCCTCGCAAGCTGTGCTGTCCTCGCAAGCTGTGCTGTCCTCGCAAGGTGTGCTGTCCTCGCAAGCTGTGCTGTCCTCGCAAGCTGTGCTGTCCTCGCAAGCTGTGCTGTCCTCGCAAGCCGTGCTGTCCTCGCAAGCCATGCTGTCGTCGCTAGCTGTGCTATCCTCGCAAGCCATGATGTCCTCGCAAGCCATACTGTCCTCGGAAGCCATGCTGTCCTCGCAAGCTTTGCTGTCCTCGCAAGTTGTGCTGGCCTCTCAAGTTGAGCTGTCCTCTCAAGTTGAGTTGTCCTCTCAAGTTGAGCTGTCCTCTCGAGTTGAGCTGTCCTCTCAAGTTGAGCTGTCCTCTCAAGTTGAGCTGTCCTCTCAAGTTGAGCTGCCCTCTCAAGTTGAGCTGTCCTCTCAAGTTGAGCTGTCCTCTCAATTTGTGCTGTCCTCTCAAGTTGAGCTGTCCTCTCAAGTTGAGCTGTCCTCTCAAGTTGAGCTGTACTCTCTAGTTGAGCTGTCCTCTCAAGTTGAGCTGTCCCCTCAAGTTCAGCTGTACTCTCAAGTTCAGCAGTCCTCTCAAGTTGAGCTGTCCTCTCAAGTTGAGCTGTCCTTTCAAGTTGAGCTGTCCTCTCAAGTTGAGCTGTCCTCTCAAGTTGAGCTGTCCTCTCAATTTGAGCTGCCCTCTCAAGTTGAGCTGTCCTCTCAAGTTCAGCTGCCCTCTCAAGTTGAGCTGTCCTCTCAAGTTGAGCTGTCCTCCCAAGCTGTGCTGTCCTCGCAAGCTGTGCTGTCCTCGCAAGCTGGGCTGTCCTCGCAAGCTGTGCTATCCTCGCAAGCTGTGCTGTCCTCGCAAGCCGTGCTGTCCTCAGTAGCCGTGCTGTCCTCGCTAGCTGTGCTGTCCTCGTTAGCCGTGCTGTCCTCGCAAGCCATGCTGTCATCGGAAGCCGTGCTGTCCTCGGAAGCCGTGCTGTCCTCACAAGCCGTACTGTCCTCTCTAGTTGAACTGTCCTCTTTAGTTGAGCTGTCCTCTCTAGTTGAGCTGTCCTCTCTAGTTGAGCTGTCCTCTCTAGTTGAGCTGTCCTCTCTAGTTGAGCTGTCCTCTCAAGTTGAGCTGTCCTCTCAGGTTGAGCTCTCCTCTTAAGTTGAGCTCTCCTCTCAGTTTGAGCTGTCATCTCAAGGTGAGCTGTCCTCTCAAGTTGGGCTGTCCTCTCAAGTTGAGCTGTCCTCACAAGCTGAGCTGTCCTCGCAAGCCGTGCTGTCCACACAAACCGTGCTGTCCTCGCAAGCCGTGTTGTCCTCGCAAGCCGTGCTGTCCTTGCAAGCCATGCTGTCCTCAAAGCCATGCTGCCCTCGCAAGCCGTGCTGTCCTCACAAGCCGTGCTGTCCTCGCAAGCCGTGCTGTACTCGTAAGCTGTGCTGTCTTCGCAAACTGTGCTGTCCTCGCAAGTTGTGCTGTCGTCTCAAGTTGACCTGTCCTCTCAAGTTGACCTGTCCTCTCAAGTTGACCTGTGCTCTCAAGTTGAGCTGTCTTCTCTAGTTGATCTGTCCTCTCAGGTTGAGCTGTCCTCGCAAGGTGTACTGTCCCCCCAAGGTGTGCTGTCCCCGCAAGCTGTGCTGTCCCCGCAAGCTCTGCTGTCCCCGCAAGCTGTGCTGTCCCCACAAACTGTGCTGTCCCCGCAAGCTGTGCTGTCCCCACAAGCTTTGCTGTCCTCGCAAGGTATGCTGTCCTCGCAAGCTGTGTTGTCCTCGCAAGCTGTGCTGTCCTCACAAGCTGTGTTGTCCTTGCAAATTGTGCTGTCTTCGCAAGCTGTGCTGTCCTCGCAAGCTGTGCTGTCCTTGTAAGCTGTGCTGTCCTCGCAAGCTGTGATGTCCTCGCAAGCTGTGCTGTCCTCGCAAGCTGTGCTGTCCTCGCAAGCTGTGCTGTCCTCGCAAGCTGTGCTGTCGTCGCAAGCTGTGCTGTCCTCGCAAGGTGTGCTGTCCTCGGAAGCTGTGCTGTCCTCTCAAGCTGTGCTGTGCTCGCAAGCTGTGCCGTCCCAGCAAGCCGTGCCGTCCCCGCAAGCTGCTGTCCTCGCAAGCTGCGCTGTCCTCGCAAGCTGTGCTGTCCTCGCAAGCTGTGCTGTCCTCGCAAGCTGTGCTGTCCTCGCAACCTGTGCTGTCCTCGCAACCTGTGCTGTCCTCGCAAGCTGTGCTGTCCTCGCAAGCCGTGCTGTCCTTGCAAGCCGTGCTGTCCTCGCAAGACGTGCTGTCCTCGCAAGCTTTGCTGTCCTCTCAAGTTGAGCAGTCCTCTCAAGTTGTGCTCTCCTCTCAAGTTGAACTGTCCTCGCAAATTGAGCTGTCCTCTCAAGTTGAGCTGTCCTTGCAAGCTGTGCTGTCCTCACAAGCTGTGCTGTCCTCGCAAGCTGTGCTGTCCTCGCAAGCTGTGCTGTCCTTGCAAGCTGTGCTGTCCTCACAAGCTGTGCTGTCCTTGCAAGCTGTGCTGTCCTCCAAGCTGTGCTGTCCTCGCAAGCTGTGCTGTCCTCGCAAGCTGAGCTGTCCTCGCAAGCAGTGCTGTCCTGGCAAGCTGTGCTGTCCTCGCAAGCTGTGCTGTACTCGCAAGCTGTGCTGTACTCGCAAGCTGTGCTGTCCTCGCAAGCTGTGCTGTCCTCGCATGCCGTGCTGTCCTCGCAAGCCGTGCTGCCCTCGCTAGCCGTGCTGTCCTCGCAAGCCGTGCCGTCCTCGCAAGCTGTGCTGTCCTCGCAAGCTGTGGTGTCCTCGTAAGCCGTGCTGTCCTCGCAAGCCGTGCTGCCCTCGCTAGCCGTGCTGTCCTCGCAGGCCGTGCTGTCCTCGCAAGCCGTGCTGTCCTCGCAAGCCGTGCTGCCCTCGCAAGCTTTGCTGTCCTCTCAAGTTGAGCTGTCCTCTCAAGTAGAGCTGTCCTCTCAAGTAGAGCTGTCCTCTCAAGTAGAGCTGTCCTCTCAAGTTGCGCTGTCCTCTCTAGCTGAGCTGTCCTCGCAAGTTGAGGTGTCCTCTCAAGTTGAGCTGTCCTCTCAAGTTGAGCTGTCCTCACAAGTTGAGCTGTCCCTGCAAGTTGAGCTGTCCTCGCAAGTTGAGCGTTCCTCTCAAGTTATGCTGTCCTGTCAAGTTGAGCTGCCCTCTCAAGTTGAGCTGCCCTCTCAAGTTGAGATGTCCTCTTAAGTTGACCTCTCCTTCAAGTTGAGCTGTCCTCTGATGTTGAGCTGTCCTCTCTAGATGAGCTGTTCTCTCTAGATGAGATGTCCTCTCAAGTTGAGCTGTCCTCTCAAGTTGAGCTGTCCTCTCAAGTTAAGCTGTCTTCTCAAGTTGAGCTGTCCTCTCAAGTTGAGCTGTCCTCACAAGTTAAGCTGTCCTCTCAAGTTGAGCTGTCCTCTCAAGTTGAGCTGTCCTCTCAAGTTGCGCTGTCCTCTCAAGTTGAGCTGTCCTCGCAAGCCGTGCTGTCCTTGCAAGTTGTGCTGTCATGGCAAGCTGTGCTGTCCTCGAAACCTGTGCTGTCCTCGCAAGCTGTGCTGTCCTCGCAAGCTGTGCTCTCCTCGCAAGCTGTGCTGTCCTCGCAAGCCGTGCTGTCCATGCAAGCCGTGCTGTCCTTGAAAGCCGTGCTGTCCTCGCAAGCTGTGCTGTGCCCGCAAGCCGTGCTGTCCTCGCAAGCCGTGCTGTCCTCGGAAGCCGTGCTGTCCACGCAAGCCTTGCTGTCCTCGCAAGCCATGCTGGCATCACAAGCTTTGCTGTCCTCACAAGCTTTGCTGTCCTCGCAAGCTTTGCTGTCCTCGCAAGTTGTGCTGTCCTGGCAAGTTGTGCTGTCCTCTCAAGTTGAGCTGTCCTCTCAAGTTGAGCTGTCCTCTACAGTTGAGCTGTCCTCTACAGTTGGACTGTCCACTCAAGTTGAGCTGTCCTCTCAGGTTGAGGTGTCCTCTCAGGTTGAGATTTCCTCTCAAGTTGAGCTGTACACTCAAGTTGAGCTGCCCTCTCAGGTTGAGCTGCCCTCTCAAGTTGAGCTGCCCTCTGAAGTTGAGCTGCCCTCTCAAGTTGAGCGGTCCTCTCAAGTTGAGCTGTCCTCTCAAGTTGAGCTGTCCTCTTAAGAAGAGCTGTCCTCTCTAGTTGAGCTGTCCTCTCAAGTTGAGCTGTCCTCTCAAGTTGCGCTGTCCTGTCAAGTTGAGCTGTCCTCTCAAGTTGACCTGTCTTCTCAAGTTGAGCTGTCCTCTCAAGTTGAGCTGTCCTCTCAGGTCGAGGTGTCCTCTCAGGTTGAGATTTCCTCTCAAGTTGAGCTGTACACTCAAGTTGAGCTGCCCTCTGAAGTTGAGCTGCCCTCTCAAGTTGAGCTGCCCTCTCAAATTGAGCTGCCCTCTGAAGTTGAGCTGCCCTCTCAAGTTGAGCTGCCCTCTCAAGTTGAGCTGTCCTCTCAAGTTGAGCTGTCCTCTCAAGTTGAACTGTCCTCTCAAGTTGAGCTGTCCTCTAAAGTTAAGCTGTCCTCTCTAGCTGAGCTGTCCTTTCTAGTTGAGCTGTCCTCTCTAGTTGAGCTGTTCTCTCACGTTGAGCTGTCCTCACAAGTTGAGCTGTCCTCTCAAGTTGAGCTGTCCTCGCAAGCAGTGCTGTCCTCACAAGCTGTGCTGTCCTTGCAAGCTGTGCTGTCCTCGCAAGCTGTGCTGTCCTCGCAAGCTGTGCTGACCTCGCAAGCTGAGCTGTCCTCGCAAGCTGTGCTCTCCTCGCAAGCTGTGCTGTCCTCGCAAGCTGTGCTGTCCTCGCAAGCTGTGCTGTCCTCGCAAGTTGTGCTGTCCTCGCAAGCTGTGCTGAGCTCGCAAGCTGTGCTGTCCTCGCAAGCTGTGCTGTCCTCGCAAGCTGTGCTGTCCTCGCAAGCTGTGCTGTCCTCGCAAGCTGTGCTGTCCTCACAAGCTGTGTTGTCCTCACAAGCTTTGCTGTCCTCACAAGCTTTGCTGTCCTCGCAAGCTTTGCTGTCCTCGCAAGTTGTGCTGTCCTGGCAAGTTGTGCTGTCCTCTCAAGTTGAGCTGTCCTCTCAATTTGAGCTGTCCTCTCAAGTTGAGCTGTCCTCTACAGTTGAGCTGTCCTCTACAGTTGGACTGTCCGCTCAAGTTGAGCTGTCCTCTCAGGTTGAGGTGTCCTCTCAGGTTGAGATTTCCTCTCAAGTTGAGCTGTACACTCAAGTTGAGCTGCCCTCTCAGGTTGAGCTGCCCTCTCAAGTTGAGCTGCCCTCTGAAGTTGAGCTGCCCTCTCAAGTTGAGCGGTCCTCTCAAGTTGAGCTGTCCTCTCAAGTTGAGCTGTCCTCTCAAGATGAGCTGTCCTCTCTAGTTGAGCTGTCCTCTCAAGTTGAGCTGTCCTCTCAAGTTGCGCTGTCCTGCTAAGTTGAGCTGTCCTCTCAAGTTGACCTGTCTTCTCAAGTTGAGCCGTCCTCTCAATTTGAGCTGTCCTCTCAGGTCGAGGTGTCCTCTCAGGTTGAGATTTCCTCTCAAGTTGAGCTGTACACTCATGTTGAGCTGCCCTCTGAAGTTGAGCTGCCCTCTCAAGTTGAGCTGCCCTCTCAAATTGAGCTGCCCTCTGAAGTTGAGCTGCCCTCTCAAGTTGAGCTGCCCTCTCAAGTTGAGCTGTCCTCTCAAGTTGAGCTGTCCTCTCAAGTTGAGCTTTCCTCTCAAGTTGAGCTGTCCTCTAAAGTTAAGCTGTCCTCTCTAGCTGAGCTGTCCTCTCTAGTAGAGCTGTCCTCTCTAGTTGAGCTGTTCTCTCACGTTGAGCTGTCCTCACAAGTTGAGCTGTCCTCTCAAGTTGAGCTGTCCTCGCAAGCAGTGCTGTCCTCACAAGCTGTGCTGTCCTTGCAAGCTGTGCTGTCCTCGCAAGCTGTGCTGTCCTCGCAAGCTGTGCTGACCTCGCAAGCTGAGCTGTCCTCGCAAGCTGTGCTCTCCTCGCAAGCTGTGCTGTCCTCGCAAGCTGTGCTGTCCTCGCAAGGTGTGCTGTCCTCGCAAGCTGTGCTGACCTCGCAAGCTGTATTGTCCTCGCAAGCTGTGCTGTCCTCGCAAGCTGTGCTGTCCTCGCAAGCTGTGCTGTCCTCGCAAGCTGTGCTGTCCTCGCAAGCTGTGCTGTCCTCGCAAGCTGTGCTGTCCTCGCAAGCTGTGCTGTCCTCGCAAGCTGTGCTGTCCTCGCAAGCTGTGCTGAGCTCGCAAGCTGTGCTGTCCTCGCAAGCTGTGCTGTCCTCGCAAGCTGTGCTGTCCTCGCAAGCTGTGCTGTCCTCGCAAGCTGTGCTGTCCTCGCAAGCTGTGCTGTCCTCGCAAGCTGTGTTGTCCTCACAAGCTATGCTGTCCTCACAAGCTTTGCTGTCCTCGCAAGCTTTGCTGTCCTCGCAAGTTGTGCTGCCTTCGCAAGTTGTGCTGTCCTCTCAAGTTGAGCTGTCCTCTCAAGTTGAGCTGTCCTCTACAGTTGAGCTGTATTCTACAGATGGACTGTCCTCTCAAGTTGAGCTGTCCTCTCAGGTTGAGGTGTCCTCACAGGTTGAGATTTCCTCTCAAGTTGAGCTGTACACTCAAGTTGAGCTGCCCTCTCAAGTTGAGCTGCCCTCTCAAGTTGAGCTGCCCTCTCAAGTTGAACTGCTCTCCCAAGTTGATCTGTCCTCTCAAGTTGATCTGTCCTCTCAAGTTGAGCTGTCCTCTCAAGATGAGCTGCCCTCTCTAGTTGAGCTGTCCTCTCAAGTTGAGCTGTCCTCTCAAGTTGAGTTGTCCTCTCAAGTTAAGTTGTTCTCTCAAGTAGAGCTGTCCTCTCAAGTTGAGATGTCCTCTCAAGTTGACCTCTCCTTCAAGTTGAGCTGTCCTCTGATGTTGAGCTTTCCCCTCTAGATGAGCTGTCCTCTCTAGATGAGCTGTCCTCTCAAGTTGAGCTGCCCTCTCAAGTTGAGCTGTCCTCTCAAGTTAAGCAGTCCTCTCAAGTTGAGCTGTCCTCTCAAGTTGAGCTGTTCTCTCAAGTTGAGCTGTCCTCTCAAGTTGAGCTGTTCTCTCAAGTTGAGCTCTCCTCGAAAGCCGTGCTGTCCTCACAAGTTGTGCTGTCATCGCTAGCTGTGCTGTCCTCGAAAGCTGTGCTGTCCTCGCAAGCTGTGCTGTCCTCGCAAGCTGTGTTGTCCTCGCAAGCCGTGCTGTCCTCGCAAGCTGTGCTGTCTTCACAACCTGTGCTGTCCACGCAAGCTGTGCTGTCCCCGCAACCTGTGTTGTCCTCGCAAGCTGTGCTGTCCTCGCAAGCTGTGCTGTCCTCGCAAGCTGTGCCGTCTTTGTAAGCTGTGCCGTCCTCGCAAGCTGTGCCGTCCTCGCAAGCTGTGCTGTCCTCGCAAGCTGTGCTGTCCTCGCAAGCTGTGCTGTCCTCGCAAGCTGTGCTGTCCTCGCAAGCTGTGCTGTCCTCGCAAGCCGTGCTGTCCTCGCCAGCCGTGCTGTCTTCGCAAGCTTTGCTGTCCTCGCATGTTGTGCTTTCCTCTCAAGTAGTGCTGTCCTCTCAAGTTGAGCTGTCCTCTCAAGTTGAGCTGCCCTCTCAAGTTGAGCTGTCTTCTCAAGTCGTGCTGTCCTCTCAGGTTGTGCTGCCCTCTCAAGTTGAGCTGTCCTCTCAAGTTGAGCGGTCCTCTCAAGTTGAGCTGTCCTCTCAAGTTGAGCTGTCCTCTCAAGTTGAGCTGTCCTCTCATGTTGAGCTGTCCTATCATGTTGAGCTGTCCTCTCTAGTTGAGCTGTCATCTCTAGTTCAGCTGTCCTCTCAAGTTGAGCTGTCCTCTCAAGTTGAGCTGTCCTCTCAAGCTGAACTGTCCTCTCGAGTTGAGCTGTCTTCTCTAGATGAGCTGTCCTCTCTAGATGAGCTGTCCTCTGAAGTTCAGTTGTCCTCTCACGTTGAGCTGTCCTCTCAAGTTGCGCTGTCCTCTCAAGTTGAGCTGTCCTCTCAAGTTGAGCTGTCCTCTCAAGTTGAGCTGTCCTCGCAAGCTGTGCTGTCCTCGCAAGCTGTGCTGTCTTCGCAAGCTGTGCTGTCCTCGCAAGCCGTGCTGTCCTCGCAAGCCGTGCTGTCCTCGCATACCTTGCTGTCCTCGCGAGCCGTGCTGTCCTCGCAAGCCGTGCTGTCCTCGCAAGCCGTGCTGTCCTCGCAAGCCGTGCTGTCCTCGCGAGCCGTGCTGTCCTTGCGATCTTTGCTGTCCTCGCGAGCTTTGCTGTCCTTGCGAGCTTTGCTGTCCTCGCGACCTTTGCTGTTCTCGCAAGTTGTGCAGTCCTCGCAAGTTGTGCTGTCCTCTCAAGGTCAGCTGTCCTCACAAGTAGAGCTGCCCTCTCAAGTTGAGCTGCCCTCTCAAGTTGAGCTGCCCTCTTATGTTGAGCTGTCCTCCAAAGTTGAGCTGTCCTCTCAAATTGAGCTGTCCTCTCAATTTGAGCTGTCCTCGCAAGCTGTGATGTCCTTGCAAGCTGTGCCGTCCTCGCAAGCTGTGCCGTCCTCGCAAGCTGTGCTGTCCTCGCAAGCTGTCCTGTCTTCGCAAGCTGTCCTGTCTTCGCAAGCTGTGCTGTCCTCGCAAGCTGTGCTGTCCTCGAAAGCTGTGCTGTCCTCCCAATTTGTGCTGTCCTCGCAAGCTGTGCTCTCCTCGCAAGCTGTGCTGTCCTCGCAAGCCGTGCTGTCCTTGCAAGCCGTGCTGTCCTCGCAGGCTGTGCTGTCCTCGCAAGCCGAGCTGTCCTCGCAAGCCGTGCTGTCCTCGGAAGCCGTGCTGTCCACACAAGCTTGGCTGTCCTCGCAAGCCGTGCCGTCCTCACAAGCTTTGCTGTCCTCACAAGCTTTGCTGTCCTCGCAAGCTTTGCTGTCCTCGCAAGTTGTGCTGTCCTCTCAAGTTGAGCTGTCCTCTCAAGTTGAGCTGTCCACTCAAGTTGAGCTGTCCTCTACAGTTGGACTGTCCTCTCAAGTTGAGCTGTCCTCTCAGGTTGAGGTGTCCTATCAGGTTGAGATTTCCTCTCAAGTTGAGCTGTACACTCAAGTTGAGCTGCCCTCTCAAGTTGAGCTGCCATCTCAAGTTGAGCTGCCCTCTTAAGTTGAGCTGCCCTCTCAAGTTGAGCTGCCCTCTCAAGTTGAGCTGCCCTCTCAAGTTGAGCTGCCCTCTCAAGTTGAGCTGTCCCCTCAAGTTGAGCTGTCCTCTCAAGATGAGCTGCCTTCTCTAGATGAGCTGTCCTCTCAAGTTGAGCTGTCCTCTCAAGTTGAGCTGTCCTCTCAAGTTAAGCTGTCCTCTCAAGTTGAACTGTCCTCTCAAGTTGAGATGTCCTCTCAAGTTGACCTCTCCTTCAAGTTTAGCTGTCCTCTGATGTTGAGCTGTCCTCTCTAGATGAGCTGTCCTCTCTAGATGAGCTGTCCTCTCAGGTTGAGCTGCCCTCTCAAGTTGAGCTGTCCTCTCAATTTAAGCTGTCCTGTCAAGTTGAGCTGTCCTCTCAAGTTGAGCTGTCCTCTCAAGTTGAGCTGTCCTCTCAAGTTGAGCTGTCCTCTCAAGTTGAGCTGTCCTCGAAAGCCGTGCTGTCCTCAAAAGTTGTGCTGTCATCGCAAGCTGTGCTGTCCTCGAAAGCTAAGCTGTCCTCCCAAGCTGTGCTGTCCTCGCAAGCTGTGCTCTCCTCGCAAGCTGTGCTGTCCTCGCAAGCCGTGCTGTCCTTGCAAGCTTTGCTGTCCTCGCAAGGTGTGCTGTCCTCACAAGCCGTGCTGTCCTCGCAAGCCGTGCTGTCCTCGGAAGCCATGCTGTCCACGCAAGCCTTGCTGTCCTCGCTAGCCGTGCTGTCCTCACAAGCTTTGCTGTCCTCACAAGCTTTGCTGTCCTCGCAAGCTTTCCTGTCCTCGTAAGTTGTGCTGTCCTCTCAAGTTGAGCTGTCCTCTCAGGTTGAGGTGTCCTCTCAGGTTGAGATTTCCACTCAAGTTGAGCTGTACACTCAAGATGAGCTGCCCTCTCAAGTTGAGCTGCCCTCTCAAGTTGAGCTGCCCTCTCAAGTTGAGCTGCCCTCTGAAGCTGAGCAGCCCTCTCAAATTGAGCAGTCCTCTCAAGTTTTGCTGTCCTCTGAATTTGAGCTGTCCTCTCAAGTTGAGCTGTCCTCTCAAGTTGAGCTGTCCTCTCAAATTGAGCTGTCCTCGCAAGCTGTGATGTCCTTGCAAGCTGTGCCGTCCTCGCAAGCTGTGCCGTCGTCGCAAGCTGAGCCATCCTCGCAAGCTGTGCTGTCCTCGCAAGCTGTCCTGTCCTCGCAAGCTGTCCTGTCCTCGCAAGTTATGCTGTCCTCGCAAGCTGTGCTGTCCTCGCAAGCTGTGCTTTTCTCGCAAGCCGTGCTGTCCTCGCAAGCTGTGCTGTCCTCGCAACCTGTGCTGTCCACGCAAGCTGTGCTGTCCCCGCAACCTGTGTTGTCCTCGCAACCTGTGCTGTCCTTGCAAGCTGTGCTGTCCTCGCAAGCTGTGCCGTCTTTGTAAGCTGTGCCGTCCTCGCAAGCTGTGCCGTCCTCGCAAGCTGTGCTGTCCTCGCAAGCTGTGCTGTCCTCGCAAGCTGTGCTGTCCTCGCAAGCTGTGCTGTCCTCGTTAGCTGTGCTGTCCTCGCAAGCTGTGCTGTCCTCGCAAGCTGCGCTGTCCTCGCAAGCTGTACTGTCCTCGCAAGCTGTGCTGTCATCGCAAGCCTTGCTGTCTTCGCAAGCCGTGCTGTCCTCGCCAGCCGTGCTGTCTTTGCAAGCTTTGCTGTCCTCGCATGTTGTGCTCTCCTCTCAAGTAGTGCTGTCCTCTCAAGTTGGGCTGTCCTCTCAAGTTGAGCTGTCCTCTCAAGTTGAGCTGCCCTCTCAAGTTGAGCTGTCCTCCCAAGTTGTGCTGTCCTCTCAGGTTGTGCTGTCCTCTCAAGTTGAGCTGTCCTCTCAAGTTGAGCTGTCCTCTCAAGTTGAGCTGTCCTCTCAAGTTGAGCTGTCCTCTCAAGTTGAGCTGTCCTCTCAAGTTGAGCTGTCCTCTCAAGTTGAGCTGTCCTCTCTAGTTGAGCTGTCCTCTCAAGTTGAGCTGTCCTCTCAAGTTGAGCTGTCCTCTCAAGTTGAGCTGTCCTCTCAAGTTGAGCTGTCCTCTCAAGTTGAGCTGTCCTCTCAAGTTGAGCTGTCCTCTCAAGTTGAGCTGTCCTCGCTAGCTGTGCTGTCCTCGCAAGCTGTGCTGTCTTCGCAAGCTGTGCTGTCCTCGCATGCCGTGCTGTCCTCGCAAGCCGTACTGTCCTCGCAAGCCGTGCTGTCCTCGCATACCGTGCTGTCCTCCCGAGCCGTGCTGTCCTCACAAGCCATGCTGTCCTCGCAAGCCGTGCTGTCCTCACAAACCGTGCTGTCCTCGCAAGCCGTGCTGTCCTCGCATGCCGTGCTGTCCTCGGAAGCCGTGCTGTCCACGCAAGCCTTGCTGTCCTCGCAAGCCGTGCTGTCCTCACAAGCTTTGCTGTCCTCACAAGCTTTGCTGTCCTCGCAAGCTTTCCTGTCCTCGTAAGTTGTGCTGTCCTCTCAAGTTCAGCTGTCCTCTCAGGTTGAGGTGTCCTCTCAGGTTGAGATTTCCTCTCAAGTTGAGCTGTACACTCAAGTTGAGCTGCCCTGTCAAGTTGAGCTGCCCTCTCAAGTTGAGCTGCCCTCTCAAGTTGAGCTGCACTCTGAAGCTGAGCAGCCCTCTCAAGTTGAGCAGTCCTCTCAAGTTTTGCTGTCCTCTGAAGTTGAGCTGTCCTCTCAAGTTGAGCTGTCCTCTCAAGTTGAGCTGACCTCTCAAGTTGAGCTGTCCTCGCAAGCTGTGATGTCCTTGCAAGCTGTGCCGTCCTCGCAAGCTGTGCCGTCCTCGCAAGCTGAGCCATCCTCGCAAGCTGTGCGGTCCTCGCAAGCTGTCCTGTCCTCGCAAGCTATGCTGTCCTCGCAAGCTGTGCTGTCCTCGCAAGCCGTGCTGTCCTCACAAGCCGTGCTGTCCTCGCAAGCCGTGCTGTCCTCGCAACCTGTGCTGTCCACGCAAGCTGTGCTGTCCCCACAACCTGTGTTGTCCTCGCAAGCTGTGCTGTCCTCGCAAGCTGTGCTGTCCTTGCAAGCTGTGCCGTCGTTGTAAGCTGTGCCGTCCTCGCAAGCTGTGCCGTCCTCGCAAGCTGTGCTGTCCTCGCAAGCTGTGCTGTCCTCGTAAGCTGTGCTGGCCTCGGAAGCTGTGCTGTCCTCGCTAGCTGTGCTGTCCTCGCAAGCTGTGCTGTCCTCGCAAGCTGCACTGTCCTCGCAAGCTGCGCTGTCCTCGCAAGCTTAGCTGTCATTGCAAGCCTTGCTGTCCTCGCAAGCCGTGCTGTCCTCGCCAGCCGTGCTGTCTTCGCAAGCTTTGCTGTCCTCGCATGTTGTGCTTTCCTCTCAAGTAGTGCTGTCCTCTCAAGTTGGGCTGTCCTCTCAAGTTGAGCTGTTCTCTCAAGTTGAGCTGCCCTCTCAAGTTGAGCTGCATTCTCAAGTTGAGCTGCCCTCTCAAGTTGAGCTGCCCTCTCAAGTTGAGCTTTCCTCTCAAGTTGAGCTGTCCTCTCAAGTTGAGCTGTCCTCTCAAGTAATGCTGTCCTCGCAAGCTGTGCTGTCCTCGCAAGCTGTGCTGTTCTCGCAAGCCGTGCTGTCCTCTCAAGTTGAGCTGCCCTCTCTAGTAGAGCTGTCCTCTCAACTTGAGCTGTCCTTTGAAGTTGAGCTGTCCTCTAAAGTTGAGCTGTCCTCTCAAGTTGAGCTGACCTCTCAAATTGAGATGTCCTTTCAAGTTGAGCTCTCCTTCAAGTTGAGCTGTCCTCTGAAGTTGAGCTGTCCTCTCTAGATGAGCTGTCCTCTCTAGATGAGCTGTCCTCTCAAGTTGAGCTGTCCTCTCAAGTTGAGCTGTCCTCTCAAGTTGAGCTGTCCTCTCAAGTTGAGCTGTCCTGTCAAGTTGAGCTGTCCTCTCAAGTTGAGCTGTCCTCTCCAGTTGAACTGTCCTCTCAAGTTGAGCTGTCCTCGCAAGCCGTGCTGTCCTCGCAAGCTGTGCTGTCCTCGCAAGCTGTGCTGTCCTCGCAAGCTGTGCAGTCCTCGCAAGCTGTGCTGTCCTCGCAAGCTATGCTCTCCTCGCAAGCTGTGCTGTCCTCGCAACCTGTGCTGTCCTCGCAAGCCGTGCTGTCGTCGGAAGCCGTGCTGTCCATGCAAGCCGTGCTGTCCTCGCAAGCCGTACTGTCATCGCAAGCTTTGCTGTCCTCGCAAGTTGTGCTGTCCTCACAAGTTTTGCTGTCCTTTAAAGTTGAGCTGTCCTCTTCAGTTGGACTGTCCTCTCAAGTTGAGCTGTCCTCTCAAGTTGAGCTGTCCTCTCAAGTTGAGTTGTTCTCTCATATTGAGCTGTCCTCGCAAGCTGTGCTGTCCTCGCAAGCTGTGCAGTCCTCGCAAGCTGTGCTGTCCTCGAAAGCTGTGCTGTCCTCCCAAGCTGTGCTGTCCTCGCAAGCTGTGCTCTCCTCGCAAGCTGTGCTGTCCTCGCAAGCCGTGCTGTCCTTGCAAGCTTTGCTGTCCTCTCAAGTTGAGCTGTCCTCTCAAGTTGAGCTGTCCTCTCAAGTTGAGTTGTTCTCTCATATTGAGCTGTCCTCGCAAGCTTTCCTGTCCCCGTAAGTTGTGCTGTCCCCTCAAGTTGAGCTGTCCTCTCAGGTTGAGGTGTCCTCTCAGGTTGAGATTTCCACTCAAGTTGAGTTGTACACTCAAGTTGAGCTGCCCTCTCAAGTTGAGCTGCCCTCTCAAGTTGAGCTGCCCTCTCAAGTTGAGCTGCCCTCTGAAGCTGAGCAGCCCTCTCAAGTTGAGCAGTCCACTCAAGTTTTGCTGTCCTCTGAATTTGAGCTGTCCTCTCAAGTTGAGCTGCCCTCTCAAGTTGAGCTGTCCTCTCAAGTTGAGCTGTCCTCGCAAGCTGTGATGTCCTTGCAAACTGTGCCGTCCTCGCAAGCTGTGCCGGCCTCGCAAGCTGAGCCATCCTCGCAAGCTGTGCTGTCCTCGCAAGCTGTCCTGTCCTCGCAAGTTATGCTGTCCTCGCAAGCTGTGCTGTCCTCGCAAGCTGTGCTGTCCTCGCAAGCCGTGCTGTCCTCGCAAGCTGTGCTGTCCTCGCAACCTGTGCTGTCCACGCAAGCTGTGCTGTCCCCGCAACCTGTGTTGTCCTCGCAAGCTGTGCTGTCCTCGCAAGCTGTGCTGTCCTCGCAAGCTGTGCCGTCTTTGTAAGCTGTGCCGTCCTCGCAAGCTGTGCCGTCCTCGCAAGCTGTGCTGTCCTCGCAAGCTGTGCTGTCCTCGCAAGCTGTGCTGTCCTCGCAAGCTGTGCTGTCCTCGTTAGCTGTGCTGTCCTCGCAAGCTGTGCTGTCCTCGCAAGCTGCACTGTCCTCGCAAGCTGTACTGTCCTCGCAAGCTGTGCTGTCATCGCAAGCCTTGCTTTCTTCGCAAGCCGTGCTGTCCTCGCCAGCCCTGCTGTCTTTGCAAGCTTTGCTGTCCTCGCATGTTGTGCTTTCCTCTCAAGTAGTGCTGTCCTCTCAAGTTGGGCTGTCCTCTCAAGTTGAGCTGTCCTCTGAAGTTGAGCTGCCCTCTCAAGTTGAGCTGTCCTCTCAAGTTGTGCTGTCCTCTCAGGTTGTGCTGTCCTCTCAAGTTGAGCTGTCCTCTCAAGTTGAGCTGTCCTCTCAAGTTGAGCTGTCCTCTCAAGTTGAGCTGTCCTCTCAAGTTGAGCTGTCCTCTCAAGTTGAGCAGACCTCTCAAGTTGAGCTGTCCTCTCTAGTTGAGCTGTCCTCTCAAGTTGAGCTGTCCTCGCAAGCTGTGATGTCCTTGCAAGCTGTGCCGTCCTCGCAAGCTGTGCCGTCCTCGCAAGCTGGGCCATCCTCGCAAGCTGTGCTGTCCTCGCAAGCTGTCCTGTCCTCGCAAGTTATGCTGTCCTCGCAAGCTGTGCTGTCCTCGCAAGCTGTGCTGTCCTTGCAAGCCGTGCTGTCCTCGCAAGCTGTGCTGTCCTCGCAACCTGTGCTGTCCACGCAAGCTGTGCTGTCCTCGCAAGCTGTGCTGTCATCGCAAGCCTTGCTGTCTTCGCAAGCCGTGCTGTCCTCGCCAGCCGTGCTGTCTTCGCAAGCTTTGCTCTCCTCGCATGTTGTGCTTTCCTCTCAAGTAGTGCTGTCCTTTCAAGTTGGGCTGTCCTCTCAAGTTGAGGTGTCCTCTCAAGTTGAGCTGTCCTCTCAAGTTGAGCTGTCCTCACAAGTTGAGCTGTCCCTGCAAGTTGAGCTGTCCTCGCAAGTTGAGCGTTCCTCTCAAGTTATGCTGTCCTGTCAAGTTGAGCTGCCCTCTCAAGTTGAGCTGCCCTCTCAAGTTGAGATGTCCTCTTAAGTTGACCTCTCCTTCAAGTTGAGCTGTCCTCTGATGTTGAGCTGTCCTCTCTAGATGAGCTGTTCTCTCTAGATGAGATGTCCTCTCAAGTTGAGCTGTCCTCTCAAGTTGAGCTGTCCTCTCAAGTTAAGCTGTCTTCTCAAGTTGAGCTGTCCTCTCAAGTTGAGCTGTCCTCACAAGTTAAGCTGTCCTCTCAAGTTGAGCTGTCCTCTCAAGTTGAGCTGTCCTCTCAAGTTGCGCTGTCCTCTCAAGTTGAGCTGTCCTCGCAAGCCGTGCTGTCCTTGCAAGTTGTGCTGTCATGGCAAGCTGTGCTGTCCTCGAAACCTGTGCTGTCCTCGCAAGCTGTGCTGTCCTCGCAAGCTGTGCTCTCCTCGCAAGCTGTGCTGTCCTCGCAAGCCGTGCTGTCCATGCAAGCCGTGCTGTCCTTGAAAGCCGTGCTGTCCTCGCAAGCTGTGCTGTGCCCGCAAGCCGTGCTGTCCTCGCAAGCCGTGCTGTCCTCGGAAGCCGTGCTGTCCACGCAAGCCTTGCTGTCCTCGCAAGCCATGCTGGCATCACAAGCTTTGCTGTCCTCACAAGCTTTGCTGTCCTCGCAAGCTTTGCTGTCCTCGCAAGTTGTGCTGTCCTGGCAAGTTGTGCTGTCCTCTCAAGTTGAGCTGTCCTCTCAAGTTGAGCTGTCCTCTACAGTTGAGCTGTCCTCTACAGTTGGACTGTCCACTCAAGTTGAGCTGTCCTCTCAGGTTGAGGTGTCCTCTCAGGTTGAGATTTCCTCTCAAGTTGAGCTGTACACTCAAGTTGAGCTGCCCTCTCAGGTTGAGCTGCCCTCTCAAGTTGAGCTGCCCTCTGAAGTTGAGCTGCCCTCTCAAGTTGAGCGGTCCTCTCAAGTTGAGCTGTCCTCTCAAGTTGAGCTGTCCTCTTAAGAAGAGCTGTCCTCTCTAGTTGAGCTGTCCTCTCAAGTTGAGCTGTCCTCTCAAGTTGCGCTGTCCTGTCAAGTTGAGCTGTCCTCTCAAGTTGACCTGTCTTCTCAAGTTGAGCTGTCCTCTCAAGTTGAGCTGTCCTCTCAGGTCGAGGTGTCCTCTCAGGTTGAGATTTCCTCTCAAGTTGAGCTGTACACTCAAGTTGAGCTGCCCTCTGAAGTTGAGCTGCCCTCTCAAGTTGAGCTGCCCTCTCAAATTGAGCTGCCCTCTGAAGTTGAGCTGCCCTCTCAAGTTGAGCTGCCCTCTCAAGTTGAGCTGTCCTCTCAAGTTGAGCTGTCCTCTCAAGTTGAACTGTCCTCTCAAGTTGAGCTGTCCTCTAAAGTTAAGCTGTCCTCTCTAGCTGAGCTGTCCTTTCTAGTTGAGCTGTCCTCTCTAGTTGAGCTGTTCTCTCACGTTGAGCTGTCCTCACAAGTTGAGCTGTCCTCTCAAGTTGAGCTGTCCTCGCAAGCAGTGCTGTCCTCACAAGCTGTGCTGTCCTTGCAAGCTGTGCTGTCCTCGCAAGCTGTGCTGTCCTCGCAAGCTGTGCTGACCTCGCAAGCTGAGCTGTCCTCGCAAGCTGTGCTCTCCTCGCAAGCTGTGCTGTCCTCGCAAGCTGTGCTGTCCTCGCAAGCTGTGCTGTCCTCGCAAGTTGTGCTGTCCTCGCAAGCTGTGCTGAGCTCGCAAGCTGTGCTGTCCTCGCAAGCTGTGCTGTCCTCGCAAGCTGTGCTGTCCTCGCAAGCTGTGCTGTCCTCGCAAGCTGTGCTGTCCTCACAAGCTGTGTTGTCCTCACAAGCTTTGCTGTCCTCACAAGCTTTGCTGTCCTCGCAAGCTTTGCTGTCCTCGCAAGTTGTGCTGTCCTGGCAAGTTGTGCTGTCCTCTCAAGTTGAGCTGTCCTCTCAATTTGAGCTGTCCTCTCAAGTTGAGCTGTCCTCTACAGTTGAGCTGTCCTCTACAGTTGGACTGTCCGCTCAAGTTGAGCTGTCCTCTCAGGTTGAGGTGTCCTCTCAGGTTGAGATTTCCTCTCAAGTTGAGCTGTACACTCAAGTTGAGCTGCCCTCTCAGGTTGAGCTGCCCTCTCAAGTTGAGCTGCCCTCTGAAGTTGAGCTGCCCTCTCAAGTTGAGCGGTCCTCTCAAGTTGAGCTGTCCTCTCAAGTTGAGCTGTCCTCTCAAGATGAGCTGTCCTCTCTAGTTGAGCTGTCCTCTCAAGTTGAGCTGTCCTCTCAAGTTGCGCTGTCCTGTTAAGTTGAGCTGTCCTCTCAAGTTGACCTGTCTTCTCAAGTTGAGCCGTCCTCTCAATTTGAGCTGTCCTCTCAGGTCGAGGTGTCCTCTCAGGTTGAGATTTCCTCTCAAGTTGAGCTGTACACTCATGTTGAGCTGCCCTCTGAAGTTGAGCTGCCCTCTCAAGTTGAGCTGCCCTCTCAAATTGAGCTGCCCTCTGAAGTTGAGCTGCCCTCTCAAGTTGAGCTGCCCTCTCAAGTTGAGCTGTCCTCTCAAGTTGAGCTGTCCTCTCAAGTTGAGCTGTCCTCTCAAGTTGAGCTGTCCTCTAAAGTTAAGCTGTCCTCTCTAGCTGAGCTGTCCTCTCTAGTAGAGCTGTCCTCTCTAGTTGAGCTGTTCTCTCACGTTGAGCTGTCCTCACAAGTTGAGCTGTCCTCTCAAGTTGAGCTGTCCTCGCAAGCAGTGCTGTCCTCACAAGCTGTGCTGTCCTTGCAAGCTGTGCTGTCCTCGCAAGCTGTGCTGTCCTCGCAAGCTGTGCTGACCTCGCAAGCTGAGCTGTCCTCGCAAGCTGTGCTCTCCTCGCAAGCTGTGCTGTCCTCGCAAGCTGTGCTGTCCTCGCAAGGTGTGCTGTCCTCGCAAGCTGTGCTGACCTCGCAAGCTGTATTGTCCTCGCAAGCTGTGCTGTCCTCGCAAGCTGTGCTGTCCTCGCAAGCTGTGCTGTCCTCGCAAGCTGTGCTGTCCTCGCAAGCTGTGCTGTCCTCGCAAGCTGTGCTGTCCTCGCAAGCTGTGCTGTCCTCGCAAGCTGTGCTGTCCTCGCAAGCTGTGCTGAGCTCGCAAGCTGTGCTGTCCTCGCAAGCTGTGCTGTCCTCGCAAGCTGTGCTGTCCTCGCAAGCTGTGCTGTCCTCGCAAGCTGTGCTGTCCTCGCAAGCTGTGCTGTCCTCGCAAGCTGTGTTGTCCTCACAAGCTATGCTGTCCTCACAAGCTTTGCTGTCCTCGCAAGCTTTGCTGTCCTCGCAAGTTGTGCTGCCTTCGCAAGTTGTGCTGTCCTCTCAAGTTGAGCTGTCCTCTCAAGTTGAGCTGTCCTCTACAGTTGAGCTGTATTCTACAGATGGACTGTCCTCTCAAGTTGAGCTGTCCTCTCAGGTTGAGGTGTCCTCACAGGTTGAGATTTCCTCTCAAGTTGAGCTGTACACTCAAGTTGAGCTGCCCTCTCAAGTTGAGCTGCCCTCTCAAGTTGAGCTGCCCTCTCAAGTTGAACTGCTCTCCCAAGTTGATCTGTCCTCTCAAGTTGATCTGTCCTCTCAAGTTGAGCTGTCCTCTCAAGATGAGCTGCCCTCTCTAGTTGAGCTGTCCTCTCAAGTTGAGCTGTCCTCTCAAGTTGAGTTGTCCTCTCAAGTTAAGTTGTTCTCTCAAGTAGAGCTGTCCTCTCAAGTTGAGATGTCCTCTCAAGTTGACCTCTCCTTCAAGTTGAGCTGTCCTCTGATGTTGAGCTTTCCCCTCTAGATGAGCTGTCCTCTCTAGATGAGCTGTCCTCTCAAGTTGAGCTGCCCTCTCAAGTTGAGCTGTCCTCTCAAGTTAAGCAGTCCTCTCAAGTTGAGCTGTCCTCTCAAGTTGAGCTGTTCTCTCAAGTTGAGCTGTCCTCTCAAGTTGAGCTGTTCTCTCAAGTTGAGCTCTCCTCGAAAGCCGTGCTGTCCTCACAAGTTGTGCTGTCATCGCTAGCTGTGCTGTCCTCGAAAGCTGTGCTGTCCTCGCAAGCTGTGCTGTCCTCGCAAGCTGTGTTGTCCTCGCAAGCCGTGCTGTCCTCGCAAGCTGTGCTGTCTTCACAACCTGTGCTGTCCACGCAAGCTGTGCTGTCCCCGCAACCTGTGTTGTCCTCACAAGCTGTGCTGTCCTCGCAAGCTGTGCTGTCCTCGCAAGCTGTGCCGTCTTTGTAAGCTGTGCCGTCCTCGCAAGCTGTGCCGTCCTCGCAAGCTGTGCTGTCCTCGCAAGCTGTGCTGTCCTCGCAAGCTGTGCTGTCCTCGCAAGCTGTGCTGTCCTCGCAAGCCGTGCTGTCCTCGCCAGCCGTGCTGTCTTCGCAAGCTTTGCTGTCCTCGCATGTTGTGCTTTCCTCTCAAGTAGTGCTGTCCTCTCAAGTTGAGCTGTCCTCTCAAGTTGAGCTGCCCTCTCAAGTTGAGCTGTCCTCTCAAGTCGTGCTGTCCTCTCAGGTTGTGCTGCCCTCTCAAGTTGAGCTGTCCTCTCAAGTTGAGCGGTCCTCTCAAGTTGAGCTGTCCTCTCAAGTTGAGCTGTCCTCTCAAGTTGAGCTGTCCTCTCATGTTGAGCTGTCCTATCATGTTGAGCTGTCCTCTCTAGTTGAGCTGTCATCTCTAGTTCAGCTGTCCTCTCAAGTTGAGCTGTCCTCTCAAGTTGAGCTGTCCTCTCAAGCTGAACTGTCCTCTCGAGTTGAGCTGTCTTCTCTAGATGAGCTGTCCTCTCTAGATGAGCTGTCCTCTGAAGTTCAGTTGTCCTCTCACGTTGAGCTGTCCTCTCAAGTTGCGCTGTCCTCTCAAGTTGAGCTGTCCTCTCAAGTTGAGCTGTCCTCTCAAGTTGAGCTGTCCTCGCAAGCTGTGCTGTCCTCGCAAGCTGTGCTGTCTTCGCAAGCTGTGCTGTCCTCGCAAGCCGTGCTGTCCTCGCAAGCCGTGCTGTCCTCGCATACCTTGCTGTCCTCGCGAGCCGTGCTGTCCTCGCAAGCCGTGCTGTCCTCGCAAGCCGTGCTGTCCTCGCAAGCCGTGCTGTCCTCGCGAGCCGTGCTGTCCTTGCGATCTTTGCTGTCCTCGCGAGCTTTGCTGTCCTTGCGAGCTTTGCTGTCCTCGCGACCTTTGCTGTTCTCGCAAGTTGTGCAGTCCTCGCAAGTTGTGCTGTCCTCTCAAGGTCAGCTGTCCTCACAAGTAGAGCTGCCCTCTCAAGTTGAGCTGCCCTCTCAAGTTGAGCTGCCCTCTTATGTTGAGCTGTCCTCCAAAGTTGAGCTGTCCTCTCAAATTGAGCTGTCCTCTCAATTTGAGCTGTCCTCGCAAGCTGTGATGTCCTTGCAAGCTGTGCCGTCCTCGCAAGCTGTGCCGTCCTCGCAAGCTGTGCTGTCCTCGCAAGCTGTCCTGTCTTCGCAAGCTGTCCTGTCTTCGCAAGCTGTGCTGTCCTCGCAAGCTGTGCTGTCCTCGAAAGCTGTGCTGTCCTCCCAATTTGTGCTGTCCTCGCAAGCTGTGCTCTCCTCGCAAGCTGTGCTGTCCTCGCAAGCCGTGCTGTCCTTGCAAGCCGTGCTGTCCTCGCAGGCTGTGCTGTCCTCGCAAGCCGAGCTGTCCTCGCAAGCCGTGCTGTCCTCGGAAGCCGTGCTGTCCACACAAGCTTGGCTGTCCTCGCAAGCCGTGCCGTCCTCACAAGCTTTGCTGTCCTCACAAGCTTTGCTGTCCTCGCAAGCTTTGCTGTCCTCGCAAGTTGTGCTGTCCTCTCAAGTTGAGCTGTCCTCTCAAGTTGAGCTGTCCACTCAAGTTGAGCTGTCCTCTACAGTTGGACTGTCCTCTCAAGTTGAGCTGTCCTCTCAGGTTGAGGTGTCCTATCAGGTTGAGATTTCCTCTCAAGTTGAGCTGTACACTCAAGTTGAGCTGCCCTCTCAAGTTGAGCTGCCATCTCAAGTTGAGCTGCCCTCTTAAGTTGAGCTGCCCTCTCAAGTTGAGCTGCCCTCTCAAGTTGAGCTGCCCTCTCAAGTTGAGCTGCCCTCTCAAGTTGAGCTGTCCCCTCAAGTTGAGCTGTCCTCTCAAGATGAGCTGCCTTCTCTAGATGAGCTGTCCTCTCAAGTTGAGCTGTCCTCTCAAGTTGAGCTGTCCTCTCAAGTTAAGCTGTCCTCTCAAGTTGAACTGTCCTCTCAAGTTGAGATGTCCTCTCAAGTTGACCTCTCCTTCAAGTTTAGCTGTCCTCTGATGTTGAGCTGTCCTCTCTAGATGAGCTGTCCTCTCTAGATGAGCTGTCCTCTCAGGTTGAGCTGCCCTCTCAAGTTGAGCTGTCCTCTCAATTTAAGCTGTCCTGTCAAGTTGAGCTGTCCTCTCAAGTTGAGCTGTCCTCTCAAGTTGAGCTGTCCTCTCAAGTTGAGCTGTCCTCTCAAGTTGAGCTGTCCTCGAAAGCCGTGCTGTCCTCAAAAGTTGTGCTGTCATCGCAAGCTGTGCTGTCCTCGAAAGCTAAGCTGTCCTCCCAAGCTGTGCTGTCCTCGCAAGCTGTGCTCTCCTCGCAAGCTGTGCTGTCCTCGCAAGCCGTGCTGTCCTTGCAAGCTTTGCTGTCCTCGCAAGGTGTGCTGTCCTCACAAGCCGTGCTGTCCTCGCAAGCCGTGCTGTCCTCGGAAGCCATGCTGTCCACGCAAGCCTTGCTGTCCTCGCTAGCCGTGCTGTCCTCACAAGCTTTGCTGTCCTCACAAGCTTTGCTGTCCTCGCAAGCTTTCCTGTCCTCGTAAGTTGTGCTGTCCTCTCAAGTTGAGCTGTCCTCTCAGGTTGAGGTGTCCTCTCAGGTTGAGATTTCCACTCAAGTTGAGCTGTACACTCAAGATGAGCTGCCCTCTCAAGTTGAGCTGCCCTCTCAAGTTGAGCTGCCCTCTCAAGTTGAGCTGCCCTCTGAAGCTGAGCAGCCCTCTCAAATTGAGCAGTCCTCTCAAGTTTTGCTGTCCTCTGAATTTGAGCTGTCCTCTCAAGTTGAGCTGTCCTCTCAAGTTGAGCTGTCCTCTCAAATTGAGCTGTCCTCGCAAGCTGTGATGTCCTTGCAAGCTGTGCCGTCCTCGCAAGCTGTGCCGTCGTCGCAAGCTGAGCCATCCTCGCAAGCTGTGCTGTCCTCGCAAGCTGTCCTGTCCTCGCAAGCTGTCCTGTCCTCGCAAGTTATCCTGTCCTCGCAAGCTGTGCTGTCCTCGCAAGCTGTGCTTTTCTCGCAAGCCGTGCTGTCCTCGCAAGCTGTGCTGTCCTCGCAACCTGTGCTGTCCACGCAAGCTGTGCTGTCCCCGCAACCTGTGTTGTCCTCGCAACCTGTGCTGTCCTTGCAAGCTGTGCTGTCCTCGCAAGCTGTGCCGTCTTTGTAAGCTGTGCCGTCCTCGCAAGCTGTGCCGTCCTCGCAAGCTGTGCTGTCCTCGCAAGCTGTGCTGTCCTCGCAAGCTGTGCTGTCCTCGCAAGCTGTGCTGTCCTCGTTAGCTGTGCTGTCCTCGCAAGCTGTGCTGTCCTCGCAAGCTGCGCTGTCCTCGCAAGCTGTACTGTCCTCGCAAGCTGTGCTGTCATCGCAAGCCTTGCTGTCTTCGCAAGCCGTGCTGTCCTCGCCAGCCGTGCTGTCTTTGCAAGCTTTGCTGTCCTCGCATGTTGTGCTCTCCTCTCAAGTAGTGCTGTCCTCTCAAGTTGGGCTGTCCTCTCAAGTTGAGCTGTCCTCTCAAGTTGAGCTGCCCTCTCAAGTTGAGCTGTCCTCCCAAGTTGTGCTGTCCTCTCAGGTTGTGCTGTCCTCTCAAGTTGAGCTGTCCTCTCAAGTTGAGCTGTCCTCTCAAGTTGAGCTGTCCTCTCAAGTTGAGCTGTCCTCTCAAGTTGAGCTGTCCTCTCAAGTTGAGCTGTCCTCTCAAGTTGAGCTGTCCTCTCTAGTTGAGCTGTCCTCTCAAGTTGAGCTGTCCTCTCAAGTTGAGCTGTCCTCTCAAGTTGAGCTGTCCTCTCAAGTTGAGCTGTCCTCTCAAGTTGAGCTGTCCTCTCAAGTTGAGCTGTCCTCTCAAGTTGAGCTGTCCTCGCTAGCTGTGCTGTCCTCGCAAGCTGTGCTGTCTTCGCAAGCTGTGCTGTCCTCGCATGCCGTGCTGTCCTCGCAAGCCGTACTGTCCTCGCAAGCCGTGCTGTCCTCGCATACCGTGCTGTCCTCCCGAGCCGTGCTGTCCTCACAAGCCATGCTGTCCTCGCAAGCCGTGCTGTCCTCACAAACCGTGCTGTCCTCGCAAGCCGTGCTGTCCTCGCATGCCGTGCTGTCCTCGGAAGCCGTGCTGTCCACGCAAGCCTTGCTGTCCTCGCAAGCCGTGCTGTCCTCACAAGCTTTGCTGTCCTCACAAGCTTTGCTGTCCTCGCAAGCTTTCCTGTCCTCGTAAGTTGTGCTGTCCTCTCAAGTTCAGCTGTCCTCTCAGGTTGAGGTGTCCTCTCAGGTTGAGATTTCCTCTCAAGTTGAGCTGTACACTCAAGTTGAGCTGCCCTGTCAAGTTGAGCTGCCCTCTCAAGTTGAGCTGCCCTCTCAAGTTGAGCTGCACTCTGAAGCTGAGCAGCCCTCTCAAGTTGAGCAGTCCTCTCAAGTTTTGCTGTCCTCTGAAGTTGAGCTGTCCTCTCAAGTTGAGCTGTCCTCTCAAGTTGAGCTGACCTCTCAAGTTGAGCTGTCCTCGCAAGCTGTGATGTCCTTGCAAGCTGTGCCGTCCTCGCAAGCTGTGCCGTCCTCGCAAGCTGAGCCATCCTCGCAAGCTGTGCGGTCCTCGCAAGCTGTCCTGTCCTCGCAAGCTATGCTGTCCTCGCAAGCTGTGCTGTCCTCGCAAGCCGTGCAGTCCTCACAAGCCGTGCTGTCCTCGCAAGCCGTGCTGTCCTCGCAACCTGTGCTGTCCACGCAAGCTGTGCTGTCCCCACAACCTGTGTTGTCCTCGCAAGCTGTGCTGTCCTCGCAAGCTGTGCTGTCCTTGCAAGCTGTGCCGTCGTTGTAAGCTGTGCCGTCCTCGCAAGCTGTGCCGTCCTCGCAAGCTGTGCTGTCCTCGCAAGCTGTGCTGTCCTCGTAAGCTGTGCTGGCCTCGGAAGCTGTGCTGTCCTCGCTAGCTGTGCTGTCCTCGCAAGCTGTGCTGTCCTCGCAAGCTGCACTGTCCTCGCAAGCTGCGCTGTCCTCGCAAGCTTAGCTGTCATTGCAAGCCTTGCTGTCCTCGCAAGCCGTGCTGTCCTCGCCAGCCGTGCTGTCTTCGCAAGCTTTGCTGTCCTCGCATGTTGTGCTTTCCTCTCAAGTAGTGCTGTCCTCTCAAGTTGGGCTGTCCTCTCAAGTTGAGCTGTTCTCTCAAGTTGAGCTGCCCTCTCAAGTTGAGCTGCATTCTCAAGTTGAGCTGCCCTCTCAAGTTGAGCTGCCCTCTCAAGTTGAGCTTTCCTCTCAAGTTGAGCTGTCCTCTCAAGTTGAGCTGTCCTCTCAAGTAATGCTGTCCTCGCAAGCTGTGCTGTCCTCGCAAGCTGTGCTGTTCTCGCAAGCCGTGCTGTCCTCTCAAGTTGAGCTGCCCTCTCTAGTAGAGCTGTCCTCTCAACTTGAGCTGTCCTTTGAAGTTGAGCTGTCCTCTAAAGTTGAGCTGTCCTCTCAAGTTGAGCTGACCTCTCAAATTGAGATGTCCTTTCAAGTTGAGCTCTCCTTCAAGTTGAGCTGTCCTCTGAAGTTGAGCTGTCCTCTCTAGATGAGCTGTCCTCTCTAGATGAGCTGTCCTCTCAAGTTGAGCTGTCCTCTCAAGTTGAGCTGTCCTCTCAAGTTGAGCTGTCCTCTCAAGTTGAGCTGTCCTGTCAAGTTGAGCTGTCCTCTCAAGTTGAGCTGTCCTCTCCAGTTGAACTGTCCTCTCAAGTTGAGCTGTCCTCGCAAGCCGTGCTGTCCTCGCAAGCTGTGCTGTCCTCGCAAGCTGTGCTGTCCTCGCAAGCTGTGCAGTCCTCGCAAGCTGTGCTGTCCTCGCAAGCTATGCTCTCCTCGCAAGCTGTGCTGTCCTCGCAACCTGTGCTGTCCTCGCAAGCCGTGCTGTCGTCGGAAGCCGTGCTGTCCATGCAAGCCGTGCTGTCCTCGCAAGCCGTACTGTCATCGCAAGCTTTGCTGTCCTCGCAAGTTGTGCTGTCCTCACAAGTTTTGCTGTCCTTTAAAGTTGAGCTGTCCTCTTCAGTTGGACTGTCCTCTCAAGTTGAGCTGTCCTCTCAAGTTGAGCTGTCCTCTCAAGTTGAGTTGTTCTCTCATATTGAGCTGTCCTCGCAAGCTGTGCTGTCCTCGCAAGCTGTGCAGTCCTCGCAAGCTGTGCTGTCCTCGAAAGCTGTGCTGTCCTCCCAAGCTGTGCTGTCCTCGCAAGCTGTGCTCTCCTCGCAAGCTGTGCTGTCCTCGCAAGCCGTGCTGTCCTTGCAAGCTTTGCTGTCCTCTCAAGTTGAGCTGTCCTCTCAAGTTGAGCTGTCCTCTCAAGTTGAGTTGTTCTCTCATATTGAGCTGTCCTCGCAAGCTTTCCTGTCCCCGTAAGTTGTGCTGTCCCCTCAAGTTGAGCTGTCCTCTCAGGTTGAGGTGTCCTCTCAGGTTGAGATTTCCACTCAAGTTGAGTTGTACACTCAAGTTGAGCTGCCCTCTCAAGTTGAGCTGCCCTCTCAAGTTGAGCTGCCCTCTCAAGTTGAGCTGCCCTCTGAAGCTGAGCAGCCCTCTCAAGTTGAGCAGTCCACTCAAGTTTTGCTGTCCTCTGAATTTGAGCTGTCCTCTCAAGTTGAGCTGCCCTCTCAAGTTGAGCTGTCCTCTCAAGTTGAGCTGTCCTCGCAAGCTGTGATGTCCTTGCAAACTGTGCCGTCCTCGCAAGCTGTGCCGGCCTCGCAAGCTGAGCCATCCTCGCAAGCTGTGCTGTCCTCGCAAGCTGTCCTGTCCTCGCAAGTTATGCTGTCCTCGCAAGCTGTGCTGTCCTCGCAAGCTGTGCTGTCCTCGCAAGCCGTGCTGTCCTCGCAAGCTGTGCTGTCCTCGCAACCTGTGCTGTCCACGCAAGCTGTGCTGTCCCCGCAACCTGTGTTGTCCTCGCAAGCTGTGCTGTCCTCGCAAGCTGTGCTGTCCTCGCAAGCTGTGCCGTCTTTGTAAGCTGTGCCGTCCTCGCAAGCTGTGCCGTCCTCGCAAGCTGTGCTGTCCTCGCAAGCTGTGCTGTCCTCGCAAGCTGTGCTGTCCTCGCAAGCTGTGCTGTCCTCGTTAGCTGTGCTGTCCTCGCAAGCTGTGCTGTCCTCGCAAGCTGCACTGTCCTCGCAAGCTGTACTGTCCTCGCAAGCTGTGCTGTCATCGCAAGCCTTGCTTTCTTCGCAAGCCGTGCTGTCCTCGCCAGCCCTGCTGTCTTTGCAAGCTTTGCTGTCCTCGCATGTTGTGCTTTCCTCTCAAGTAGTGCTGTCCTCTCAAGTTGGGCTGTCCTCTCAAGTTGAGCTGTCCTCTGAAGTTGAGCTGCCCTCTCAAGTTGAGCTGTCCTCTCAAGTTGTGCTGTCCTCTCAGGTTGTGCTGTCCTCTCAAGTTGAGCTGTCCTCTCAAGTTGAGCTGTCCTCTCAAGTTGAGCTGTCCTCTCAAGTTGAGCTGTCCTCTCAAGTTGAGCTGTCCTCTCAAGTTGAGCAGACCTCTCAAGTTGAGCTGTCCTCTCTAGTTGAGCTGTCCTCTCAAGTTGAGCTGTCCTCGCAAGCTGTGATGTCCTTGCAAGCTGTGCCGTCCTCGCAAGCTGTGCCGTCCTCGCAAGCTGGGCCATCCTCGCAAGCTGTGCTGTCCTCGCAAGCTGTCCTGTCCTCGCAAGTTATGCTGTCCTCGCAAGCTGTGCTGTCCTCGCAAGCTGTGCTGTCCTTGCAAGCCGTGCTGTCCTCGCAAGCTGTGCTGTCCTCGCAACCTGTGCTGTCCACGCAAGCTGTGCTGTCCTCGCAAGCTGTGCTGTCCTCGCAAGCTGTGCTGTCCTCGTTAGCTGTGCTGTCCTCGCAAGCTTTGCTGTCCTCGCAAGCTGCGCTGTCCTCGCAAGCTGTACTGTCCTCGCAAGCTGTGCTGTCATCGCAAGCCTTGCTGTCTTCGCAAGCCGTGCTGTCCTCGCCAGCCGTGCTGTCTTCGCAAGCTTTGCTCTCCTCGCATGTTGTGCTTTCCTCTCAAGTAGTGCTGTCCTTTCAAGTTGGGCTGTCCTCTCAAGTTGAGCTGTCCTCTCAAGTTGAGCTGCCCTCTCAAGTTGAGCTGTCCTCTCAAGTCTAGCTGTCCTCTCAGGTTGTGCTGCTCTCTCAAGTTGAGCTGTCCTCTCAAGTTGAGCTGTCCTCTCACGTTGAGCTGTCCTCTCAAGTTGAGCTGTCCTCTCAAGTTGAGCTGTCCTCTCATGTTGAGCTGTCCTATCATGTTGAGCTGTCCTCTCTAGTTGAGCTGTCACCTCTAGTTCAGCTGTCCTCTCAAGTTGAGCTGTCCTCTCAAGTTGAGCTGTCCTCTCAAGCTGAACTGTCCTCTCAAGTTGAGCTGTCTTCTCTAGATGAGCTGTCCTCTCTAGATGAGCTGTCCTCTCAAGTTCAGTTGTCCTCTCAAGTTGAGCTGTCCTCTCAAGTTGCGCTGTCCTCTCAAGTTGAGCTGTCCTCTCAAGTTGAGCTGTCCTCTCAAGTTGAGCTGTCCTCGCAAGCTGTGCTGTCCTCGCAAGCTGTGCTGTCTTCGCAAGCTGTGCTGTCCTCGCAAGCCGTGCTGTCCTCGCAAGCCGTGCTGTCCTCGCATACCGTGCTGTCCTCGCGAGCCGTGCTGTCCTCGCAAGCCCTGCTGTCCTCGCAAGCCGTGCTGTCCTCGCAAGCCGTGCTGTCCTCGCGAGCCGTGCTGTCCTTGCGAGCTTTGCTGTCCTCGCGAGCTTTGCTGTCCTTGCGAGCTTTGCTGTCCTCGCGACCTTTGCTGTTCTCGCAAGTTGTGCAGTGCTCGCAAGTTGTGCTGTCCTCTCAAGGTCAGCTGTCCTCACAAGTAGAGCTGCCCTCTCAAGTTGAGCTGCCCTCTCAAGTTGAGCTGCCCTCTTATGTTGAGCTGTCCTCCAAAGTTGAGCTGTCCTCTCAAGTTGAGCTGTCCTCTCAAGTTGAGCTGTCCTCGCAAGCTGTGATGTCCTTGCAAGCTGTGCCGTCCTCGCAAGCTGTGCCGTCCTCGCAAGCTGAGCCATCCTCGCAAGCTGTGCTGTCCTCGCAAGCTGTCCTGTCTTCGCAAGCTGTGCTGTCCTCGCAAGCTGTGCTGTCCTCGCAAGCTGTGCTGTCCTCGCAAGCTGTGCTGTCCTCGCAAGCTGTGCTGTCCTCGCAAGCTGTGCCGTCTTTGTAAGCTGTGCCGTCCTCGCAAGCTGTGCCGTCCTCGCAAGCCGTGCTGTCCTCACAAGCTGTGCTGTCCTCGTAAGCCGTGCTGTCCTCGCAAGCTGTGCTGTCCTCGCTAGCTGTGCTGTCCACGCAAGCTGTGCTGTCCTCGCAAGCTGTGCTGTCCTCGCAAGCTGTGCCGTCCACACAAGCTGAGCCATCCTCGCAAGCTGTGCTGTCCTCGCAAGCTGTCCTGTCCTCGCAAGCTATGCTGTCCTCGCAATCTATGCTGTCTTCGCAAGCTGTGCTGTCCTCGCAAGCTGTGCTGTCCTCACAAGCCGTGCTGTCCTCGCAAGCTGTGCTGTCCTCGCAACCTGTGCTGTCCACGCAAGCTGTGCTGTCCCCACAATCTGTGTTGTCCTCGCAAGCTGTGCTGTCCTCGCAAGCTGTGCTGTCCTCGCAAGCTGTGCCGTCTTTGTAAGCTGTGCCGTCCTCGCAAGCTGTGCCGTCCTCGCAAGCCGTGCTGTCCTCGCAAGCTGTGCTGTCCTCGTAAGCCGTGCTGTCCTCGCAAGCTGTGCTGTCCTCGCTAGCTGTGCTGTCCACGCAAGCTGTTCTGTCCTCGCAAGCTGCGCTGTCCTCGCAAGCTGAACTGTCCTCGCAAGCTTAGCTGTCATCGCAAGCCTTGCTGTCCTCGCAAGCCGTGCTGTCCTCGCCAGCCGTGCTGTCTTCGCAAGCTTTGCTGTCCTCGCATGTTGTGCTTTCCTCTCAAGTAGTGCTGTCCTCTCAAGTTGGGCTGTCCTCTCAAGTTGAGCTGTCCTCTCAAGTTGAGCTGCCCTCTCAAGTTGAGCTGTCCTCTCAAGTTGTGCTGTCCTCTCAGGTTGTGCTGTCCTCTCAAGTTGACCTGTCCTCTCAAGTTGAGCTGTCCTCTCAAGTTGAGCTGACCTCTCAAGTTGAGCTGTCCTCTCTAGTTGAGCTGTCCATTCAAGTTGAGCTGACCTCTCAAGTTGAGCTGTCCTCTCTAGTTGAGCTGTCCTCTCAAGTTGAGCTGACCTCTCAAGTTGAGCTGTCCTATCATGTTGAGCTGTCCTCTCTAGTTGAGCTGTCATCTCTAGTTGAGCTGTCCTCTCAAGTTGAGCTGTCCTCTCAAGTTGAGCTGTCCTTTCAAGTTGAGCTGTCTTCTCTAGATGAGCTGTCCTCTCTAGATGAGCTGTCCTCTCAAGCTCAGTTGTCCTCTCAAGTTGAGCTGTCCTCTCAAGTTGAGCTGTCCTCTCAAGTTGAGCTGTCCTCTCAAGTTGAGCTGTCCTCTCAAGTTGAGCTGTCCTCGCAAGCTGTGCTGTCCTCGCAAGCTGTGCTGTCTTCGCAAACTGTGCTGTCCTCGCAAGCCGTGCTGTCCTCGCAAGCCGTACTGTCCTCGCAAGCCGTGCTGTCCTCGCATACTGTGCTGTCCTCGCGAGCCGTGCTGTCCTCGAAAGCCATGCTGTCCTCGGAAGCCGTGCTGTCCTCGCAAGCTGTTCTGTCCTCGCAAGCCGTGCTCTCCTCGCGAGCCATGCTGTCCTTGCGATCTTTTCTGTCCTCGCGAGCTTTGCTGTCCTCGCGAGCTTTGCTGTCCTCGCGACCTTTGCTGTTCTCGCAAGTTGTGCAGTCCTCGCAAGTTGTGCTGCCCTCTCAAGTTCAGCTGTCCTCACAAGTTGAGCTGCCCTCTCAAGTTGAGCAGCCCTCTCAAGTTGAGCTGCCCTCTCAAGTTGAGCTGCCCTCTTATGTTGAGCTGTCCTCCAAAGCTGAGCTGTCCTCTCAAGTTGAGCTGTCCTCTCAAGTAATGCTGTCCTCGCAAGCTGTGCTGTCCTCGCAAGCTGTGCTGTTCTCGCAAGCCGTGCTGTCCTCTCAAGTTGAGCTGCCCTCTCTAGTAGAGCTGTCCTCTCAACTTGAGCTGTCCTTTGAAGTTGAGCTGTCCTCTAAAGTTGAGCTGTCCTCTCAAGTTGAGCTGACCTCTCAAATTGAGATGTCCTTTCAAGTTGAGCTCTCCTTCAAGTTGAGCTGTCCTCTGAAGTTGAGCTGTCCTCTCTAGATGAGCTGTCCTCTCTAGATGAGCTGTCCTCTCAAGTTGAGCTGTCCTCTCAAGTTGAGCTGTCCTCTCAAGTTGAGCTGTCCTCTCAAGTTGAGCTGTCCTCTCAAGTTGAGCTGTCCTCTCAAGTTGAGCTGTCCTCTCAAGTTGAGCTGTCCTCTCAAGTTGAGCTGTCCTCTCAAGTTGAGCTGTCCTCTCCAGTTGAGCTGTCCTCTCAAGTTGAGCTGTCCTCGCAAGCCGTGCTGTCCTCGCAAGCTGTGCTGTCCTCGCAAGCTGTGCTGTCCTCGCAAGCTGTGCTGTCCTCGCAAGCTGTGCTGTCCTCGCAAGCTGTGCTGTCCTCGCAAGCTGTGCTCTCCTCGCAAGCTGTGCTGTCCTCGCAACCTGTGCTGTCCTCGCAAGCCGTGCTGTCCTCGCAAGCCGTGCTGTCCTCGCAAGACGTGCTGTCCTCGCAAGCCGTGCTGTCCTCGCAAGCCGTGCTGTCGTCGGAAGCCGTGCTGTCCACGCAAGCCGTGCTGTCCTCACAAGCCGTACTGTCATCGCAAGCTTTGCTGTCCTCGCAAGTTGTGCTGTCCTCGCAAGTTGTGCTGTCCTTTAAAGTTGCGCTGTCCTCTTCAGTTGGACTGTCCCCTCAAGTTGAGCTGTCCTCTCAAGTTGAGCTGTCCTCTCAAGTTGAGCTGTCCTCTCAAGTTGAGTTGTTCTCTCATATTGAGCTGTCCTCGCAAGCTGTGCTGTCCTCGCAAGCCGTGCTGTCCACGCAAGCCATGCTGTCCTCGCAAGCCGTGCTGTCCTCGCAAGCTGTGCTGTCCTCGCAAGCTTTGCTGTCCTCGAAAGTTGCGCTTTCCTCTCAAGTAGTGGTGTCCTCTCAAGTTGAGCAGTCCTGTTAAGCTAAGCTGCCCTCTCAAGTTGAATTGCCCTCTCAAGTTGAGCTGTCCTCTCAAGTTGAGCTGTCCTCTCAAGTTGAGCTGTCCTCACAAGTTGTGCTGTCCTCTCAAGTTGTGCTGTCCTCTCAAGTTGAGCTGTCCTCTCAAGTGTAGCTGTCCTCTCAAGTTGAGCTGTCCTCTCAAGTTGAGCTGTCCACTCAAGTTGAGCTGTCCTCTCAAGTTGAGCTGTCCATTCAGGTTGAGCTGTCCTCTAAAGTTGAGCTGTCCTCTCAAGTTGAGCTGTCCTCTCAAGTAGAGCTGTCCTCGTAAGCTGTGCTGTCCTCGCAAGCCTTGCTGGCCTCGCAAGCTGTGCTGTCCTTGCAAGCTGTGCTGTCCTCGCAAGCTGTGCTGTCCTCGCAAGCCGTGCTGTCCTCGCAAGCTGTGCTGTCCTCGCAAGCGGTGCTGTCCTCGCAAGCTTTGCTGTCCTCGCAAGCTGTGCTGTCCTCGCAAGCTGTGCTGTCCGCGCAAGCTGTGCTGTCCTCGCAAGCTGTGCTGTCGTCTCAAGTTGAGCTGCCCTCTCAAGTTGAGCTGCCCTCTTAAGTTGAGCTGTCCTCTCAAGTTGAGCTGTCAAGTTGAGCTGTCCTCTCAAGTTGAGCTGTCCTCTCAAGTTGAGCTGTCCTCTCAAGTTGAGCTGTCCTCTCAAGTTGAGCTGTCCTCGCAAGCCGTGCTGTCCTCGCAAGCCGTGCTGTCCTCGCAAGCCGTGCTGTCCTCGCAAGCCGTGCTTACCTCGGAAGCTGTTCTGTCCTCAGAAGCCGTGCTGTCCTTGGAAGCCGTGCTGTCCTCGCAAGTTGTGCTGTCCTCGCAAGTTGTGCTGTCCTCACAAGTTGTGCTGTCCTCCCAAGTTGAGCTGTCCTCTCAAGTTGAGCTGTCCCCTCAAGTTGAGCTGTCCCCTCAAGGTCAGCTGATTTTGTAAGTCATACTGCTTTTACAAGGTGTGCTGCGTATGCAAGTCGTGCTGTCTTGCCATGACATGCTGTCTTGCCAAGACATGCTGTTTTCGCAAGGTTTGCCATCTTTGCAAGTCGTGCTGTCTACACAAGGTGTGCTATCTTCACACGGTGTACTGCCTTTGGAAATCGTACTGTCTTTGCTGTCTTGGAAAGGCGGCAGGCAGTACACACTGTAAAGGCAATATGCACTATAAAACAAGCACACAATGGAATGGCAGCACAAGCTGCAAAGGCAGCACATGCTGCAATGGCTGCATATGCTACAAAGGCTGCATATGCTACAAAGACTGCACACCATGTAAAGGGTGCAAACGCTGCAACAGCAGCACATGCTGCAATGGCAGCACACACTACAAAGGCAGCACATGCTACAAAGGCGGCACACAATACTAGGCAGCACACACTGCAAAGGCAGCCCATGCTGAAAAAGGCAGCACAAACTGAAAATTCAGCACATATCGGAAAGGTGTCACACAATGGCAAGGTACTGCACACTGAAACCCAGCATGCACTGGGAAGCAAGCATACAATGAAATAACAACACACTGTAAAGTGTCACAATGTGGATAGGCAGCACACACTGAAAGGCCGGAAACACTAGAAAAGCAGAAGACAAAGGAAAGGCACCATGCATGTCAAATGCAGCCTGCACTTTAAATGCAGCACACGCTGCAAAGGTAGTAGGCACTGCAAAGAAAACATGCACTGCAAAGGCAGGACACACTGCAAAGGCAGCAGGCCCTGCAAACACTGCACATGCTGTGAAGCACATGATCATAAGGCAGCACCTGGTGCAATGGCAGTACACACTGCATAGCCAGCACTCGCTGAAAAGGCAGCATACATTGGGAATTCAGCAAATGCTGCAAAGGCAGCATGCACCTCCCTCTATAACAGCACATGCCTTTATAGCCACACTCGCTGCTATGGCAGCATGTGGTCCTATGGCAGCACATGTGGTAATGTCAGCATGCGCTACATTGGCAGGATATGCAGGAAAGGTAGCACATGCTGGAAAGGTAATACACACTGCAAAGGCAGCACATGCTTGCACATACATCGGAAAGCAATACACACTTGAAAGGCCGCACACACAGCAAATCACACACACTGGGAAGGCAGCTCACCATGGAAAGGCAGCATACTCTGGAAATCCAGCATACCCCAGAAAGGCAGCACACCCTGGAAAGGCAGCACAACCTGGAAAGGCAGCACACCCTGGAAGGGCAACACACCCTAGAAAGGCAGCACACCCTGGATATGCATCACAACCTGGATATGCAACACACACACTATAAAGGCAGCACACTTTGGATATGCAACACACACTATAAAGGCAGCAGACACTGGAATGCATCACAAACTGGACAGGCAGCACTCACTGGAGATGCAGCACACACTGGAAAGGCAGCACTCAATGGAAATGCATCACAAACTGGATAGGCAGCAGTCCCTAGAAAAGCGGTGCACACTAGAAATCCACACACAATGGTAGGCAGCACAAATTGGAAAGGAGCACATGCTGCAACGGCAGAACACGCTGCAATAGCAGCACACACTGCTGTGGCAGCAGCACGCTGCAATGGCAGAACATACTGCCATGACAGCACATGTTGCAAAGGTAGCACATATTAGAAAGGCAACACACATTGGAAAGTCACCTCATATTTTAAAGACAGCACACATTGGGAAGGCAGCACATATTGGGAAGGCAGCACACATCGGAAAGGAAGCACACATTTAATATGCAGCAACACTGGAGAAGCACACATAGTGGAAAGCACCACGCTGGAGTCCGCAGCTCGTGGTCGTGTGGTAGCGTTCTCATTTCCCACGCTCGGGTTCGATTCCTGGCGGGGTCAGGGATTTTCTCTGCCTCGTGATGACTGGGTGTTGTGTGCTGTCCTTAGGTTAGTTAGGTTTAAGTAGTTCTAAGTTCTAGGGGCTGATGACCATAGATGTTAAGTCCCATAGTGCTCAGAGCCATTTTGAACCACACTGGAAAGGCACCACACACTAGAAAGGCACCACGTACTGAAAAGGCATCACACACTGGTAAGGCTGCAGTCGCAGCGTGTGCTGCCTCACATTGTGTGTGGTTTTCAAGTGATGTGGCTCCGCAGTGTGTTCTGTGTTTCCAGTGAGTGTTGCCTATCCAGTTTGTGATGCCTTACCAATGTCTGCGCCTTTCCACTGTGTTCTTCCTTTCCAGTATATGCTGCTTTTCCAGTTTGTGCTGCCTTTCCAGTGTGTTTCAGGCTTCTCAATGTGTGCTGCCTTTGCAGCATGTGCTGCCTTTGCAGCATGTGCTTCCTTTGCTGCATGTGCCTCTTTGCAGTCTGTGCTGCATTTGAACATGTGTTGCATTTTCATTGTGTGCCGCCTTTGCAGCATGTGCTGCTTTTGCAGGGTATGCAGCCTTTACAAGGTGTGCATCCTTCATAAAATTTGTAGTATTTGCAATGCTTGCAGTGATTTCAAGGCGTGCAGCATTCGCAATCTGTGCAGCTTTCACAAGGTATGCTGCCTTAGCAAAGTGTGCTATGTTCACAATGTGTGCTGCCTTTGCAATGTTTGCAGCCTTCACAAGTGATTCTGTCTTCGCAATGTGGTTCAAATGGCTCTGAGCACTATGGGACTTAACATCTGAGGTCATCAGTCACCTAGAACTTCGAACTACTGAAACCTAACCAACCTAAGGACATCACACACATCCATGCCCGAGGCAGGATTCGAACCAGCGACCATAGCAGTTGCGCAGGTCCTGACTGAAGCGCCTAGAACCTGTCGGCCACCGCGGCCGGCTTATTCACAATGTGTGCTGCCTTCATACGGTATGCTGCATTTATACAGTGTACTGGCTTCACAAGGTGTGCTGCCTTCACAAGTTGGCCCTCCTTCACAATATGTACTGCCTTTGCAGTGTCTTATTTCTTCACATGGTCTTCTTCCTTTGCATGCTGTGCTACCTTCGCAAGGTTTGCTACTTTCGAGAGGTTGACTGCCTTCACCAGATATGCAGCTTCCGCAAGGTAACCTTGCAAAGGCAGCACATATTGTGAAGGCAACACACCTAGCTAATGCAGCATTTCTTGTGAAGCAGCACTCCTTGAGAAGCCAGCACATTTTGTGAAGGTAGCACAACTTCTGATAGTAGAGGCAGAAAACCTTGCGAAGGTTACACACTGTGTCAAGGCAGAACAGCTTGCAAAGGCAGCACACCTCACGAAAGTAGCACACCTTGCGAAGACAGGACAGAATGCAATGGCACAAAATCTTGCAAAGGAGAACACCTTGCAAAGAACAACTGCCTTGCAAAGGCAGCACACCTTGTGGAGGCTGCACACATTGCAAATGCAGGACACCTTGCAAAGACAGCACATTTCCTAAATACAGCCCTCCTCCAAAGGACAGCACATATCCCAAAGGCAGCACACCTTCTGGAGACAGTTTACTTTCGTGCATATTGTCCACAAACTGAGGAAAGAAATATAGGATGTGAAGTTACCTTCCCAGTCCTGCATATTTTTGCGGGAACGGTCGCAGCATTCGGCATCTGGCAGTAGGTGTGCAGGGTTGAGGTTCCGTCCGTCATGACTTCTGGTGTGGTGGGCGCGCTGTCGCTCCACATCAGCTGTGCACGCGAGTGCAGCGTGCTCAGTGCAGCTGCTGCGCCACACTTCTGTGTGCAGCACGTTGGTCTCTGTTCCACAGGTGTAGCCTGTACGAGCGACCTTCCAAGCAGTTAATAATTAATGTAAACCCAGCCATGTCGCTGTTTTATGCTCTACGTGTTAATTTAATGGTACTCTTGTCTTACGTTTTATAATTCAATAGAAGAGTTCCTATTAGGAGATTGACCTCTTGGACGTAGAATGCCTTTCATATCTTCTGCCAAAATGATATTACCTTAATGAAATCTGAAGAGAGGGACAATTTTGTAATTAAAGGAACTCTGCTCGTTTACGTAGTTTACTGCTACCAGGTTGAACATATATATTAAATAGCCAGGTGTTGTAAACAGTACAAGCTACAACTGTATTACATGTGAGTTTTCAACGTGATCCACTATTATGCCCTCTTTCGCGAGTATCACGGTCTCTAATTCATCTCCAGTTCCAGCATTAATTACAGCGCTATATCCCAATACAACGTGTAGTGCAGTATCCTTTACTTCTGTAACTAGAATAATATCAATGTTTGGCTCATACATAAAGTCTTTCAAGGTACTTGCTTTTAGGGAGCTCCCTATGCTGTTTATGGATTCATAATGTATCACATTTCATAAATTCAACTCTTTCATCGCATGCAGTCAGTATGAAAGCTATGGATAAGTGTCACATACGTATCTACCTCTGTCGCTTGGTTTGGATGAGGTAACCATTCCCGTCCCCCCTTGCAATCTTAGTAAGCATGCAGCGAAAATCGTGCACAGACACACATGTGAAACTCTTAAATTGACCGAATCAGTTCGATAGCTGTGATTCAGGGCCTAGTGTAATGCCACCATGTGTTTGAAACCTCCGCAAAGAATTCTGTTGCATGGTTCATACTAATGTCTCGATATCGCCATTGTGTAACTTACAGCAAGTATTTTATTCTTGTCGCTCACCTACATTAAGGAAAATGGGAAACATTTACCACCTTCCGATATTGTTGTCACTGTTAGTAAGTAGAATGAAAGTAGTCTCTGGTCAGGAGAAACTAAAAGCGATTATGTGTTTCCACAGACAGAGCTTAACAATTCGTATCAGTACACTGTCCCATCCAAGGGGTAGATTCGTTACTCTGTCGTATGCATATAACGAGATAACATAAAGACTTTACGTCACAGCTACTCAGTTTATGGGGCTAGGTAACCTACACACATCGACATCATTCACTTCTGCTTCGCTGAGATAGTATAAATTTCCTAAGTAAAATGACATTGCAAGTTGTTGTTGTAGTGAACATCTTCTAAATGCTTAATGCAAAGACACTATTTACACACGGTCATCCTGACTGACGATGCGAGGAAGTAAATTGACTGGCTCGGTTAAGAGGTGTATATAATTTTGATTCGTTTCACAATAGATTCACGTAGAATGGTCATTTTTGAAAGTTTCGGCGAACAATACAGTTAAGACTTTGACTACGATACATGCATCACATTCTTGTAAAGCTATTGTATTAAACGTGTGCTACTTTCGATATTAATCACAATTGCAGAAAGCAGCAATGAATATGTCTCGTCTCGTTTCTCCGACCGTTTCCCGTACTGTGCGACCCACAGAGCTCTATCGCTGCATCAGCGGTCGATTGTTGCTGTTGCCGCCACGGAATGGTGGCAGTTAAATTCAAATAGCCTCCAAGTATAAGGGATTCTACGATATAAATGAAAATGGAAAGAAGTAACGAAAGCGGCAACTAGTAGTCAAACTCAACGATCCTGGTGGTTTAATGCTATGACAATTTTAAACAATAAACTACGCAGTGGAACTGAGAGCTATCACAGGAATCTGCAATATACCCTCGATGGACAAACTGAGTAAAGTTTTCGTCCTTGCCACTTCTCATTTTACAGACAACTGATTCTGACTACTTCTTATGAGCTGAACTGAGGCCATAACTCATGTCGAAGTTGTCTGTTTGTATTACTACTATCGTATCTTTCTTAGGTAAAGAACGAGCAAAATAGCAGTTTTGCGTTTAGCATGCAATCATCCAGGATACAATTTCTACAGTCAGAGCATTTTCTGTTGCGGCATAGGAATGATTATGTGATTACTTCTGTATGGAATTCATCTGTAACTTTATGAACTCAATATTTAGTAAGAGGGCCAACCGAATTACATACTGCACAGTGTGAATAATTGCTGCAATTTTGGTGGCAACAACAACAAACAACCAGTCAGTGCCGAGATTTGGCTGTAGAATAGTGGCAACACAGAGCTACCGTTGCAGCCGAGTGGTTCATGAAGCCTTGGCCGTGACCACAGCGGCTGAGGCGCGTCTACAGCCGTAGCAACCGCACAGCAGCCCACACTGAGGTGTGACGTCACACGGCACCCCTGTCTCGGTTGACCACCCACAACGTGTTTCGCTACATTTGATCAATTCACTATTTGCTCATACCTGAAACGTTAGTAAGTTTTTTTTGTGATCGGTATAAACAAATGAAACGTGTTGTATAATACTCCCCTACGAGGGGCATTACTATTAACAATTTTACATTCAATTTTTATCAATAGCTTATTTGCTAGTTGCCCCATTTCCTCTTTCTACGCTCAGTTAGCGTCAAGCAAATCACGCGTACCTTCGAAACTTGGACCTTTTTACCAGGTACATCTCTAGAAGTATTAGGTACATAACATGTCTTTATAATTTACACGCAGAACTTAATTTTCTACGAAAAAGACAGACGTCAATCCTTATCTCTGTTTAAGATACGCGTCGGAATCTCTCCCTACTTGAAGCGGCGAACGTATGTCCGAAACTCCGCCCATAGCTCATCCCCGCATATACTGCCGATTGCAACGTGCGCGCCCAGTAGTCTCTGATCAGTTACGCCATTGTAATCTGTCCAGAGTGAGCTGTTTCGCCGTCCACAGATTATTACAGAACGTGCACGGCCTTTATACCCAGTTTATGTATTTTAGACTTTCCGTTTCAAGGTTTGCCAAATGACAGTCGCTCCCAGTCCGTGTTTCACGACCGCTTTCTTTGCAGTCTGCCGCCGATTGTGAACTTAGCTCCTTTTCCAGTCACATAACCTTTCTTCCAACGTTGGTTGTAATGACTGATGCCTCTTGTTACTCCATGCCATGAATGGTTATCTGCATTCCGAAGAGCTAAATGAAAATTAATGCAACGTAGACTATTATTTTAAACTGATGGAAGTAACAGTTCTTAGCGAGTAGCCTCGAACCCGATATTCAATTCAGAGTTTACCTCGGACGAGAAAAAACGTTCTGTGTAGTGTTGAAAGCTGTGACGAAAAAAGGAATCTATTTATTTCCATTCTCTACAAAGGAAGTACAAAAAAATCAACTTATCCCATATCTGTAATACAAATTTATTTGAAAGCGCTGGCCATCGCTACGGTCGTACGAAGGCAATCCAAATTTTATTCCACACCGCCAGACTGCGTTATGCGATACTCTCTGGCGCTGTGTGCTGACGGATTTGAAATCGCAGCCGCCTGTCTCTGTGACGTGGCAGTCTTGTTCGCTCACAGTTATTTCATATTTCGTGTTACCTCCTTTCATGCTAAAAGACCGCAGCCTTCTCTCGACGCACACAAAAACAGATTTCTATTTTTTTTTTATTCATTTCACGAAAATGCGTGATTCGCGCCGAACCAGCGATATGGAAAGACGTTCTATTGGCGCCTCGCGTGGCAGAAGACGTTGACTGCGAAAGGAGTTTCGGAGGACGCAGTGCAGCCGTTGGTCGACAGATGGCAGTAGGCGACTTGCAGTGTCCGGCAGTGATATAAACAATAAGACGCTAAAAAGAAATAAACAGCGCGGAAAAGAGTAACATGTCTACTGGGCATCTTGTGACACGCGGCGATCACCGACATTGTATATAATAGTGCACACGAAAATTCTGATAGCCTTTTGTTGAGAATTGTAAATATCGAAAGCGGGAGAAATGTTAAGCGTAAAAATAAAATCTTTGCTTCCCTGTGTTTCCGTTTTGTAACAGGAAAGGTATGTTAATATTTACTTTCATTCCGTGAAACAAAAAGTAAAATATTCCTTAGCATTTCTACGTATGCCTACCGAGTGTGTTTTTCACAAACCGATCTTTCACCACCGCTTGTGGTTCGTCATGTAAACACTATCATATCGGTTTTCGAAATGCGGTTACCGGTTCCGGGTTTTTTGCTGTATTTTAAAGGTAAAGCACACTACCACCACATTCCATCATTTTACCTTTTGTAGCACAATCATTTTATCAGAGACTAAGTAAGTATTGAACTCCTGGGAAAGCGGTCAGCGCTCAAGTCGGCTCATCTCTGGCATGAATGACGGTGCACGACGACAAAATCTCGCTTAAACAGCACTGCTTAAGTTACGCCTTTTTTCACAAACGTGGCACATACGTCTCTGGATGACTTCCAAACGGGTCGACCCCCCATGTTCCGCCACGTCACTCGAATACCAGCACTGGTTACACGAAATCGCCAAATAATGACATTGTATTGACTTTGAACGTATTTAATTATGCTTGCAGATCTTAGTAACGTAGAAGCCGAATGTATTTTTCTGTTGATTCTCCCTCTTCTGCAGCCCACAGAGCTTTGTCAGTGCCCCAGCCATTGATTGTTGGTGCTAGCCTTCCGCAACGTCGGCAGTTGAACTTTCTAGCTAGTAATGTCGATTTTATTAAGTAAGTGAAAACGGAGGAAAATGATAATAATTGCACAACCACCAGTCAAACGTAACGTTTAGCGAAGTTATAGGCGAGCAAAGCCTTAAGCCAAAAATTACGACAATGGGGCACACATAACCGTTATTGCATAAATCCACATTCAGAGTTGGGCCTTCCACGCACAATGTCGCAAAAGTTACCGTTATGTCCAAACGAAATTACGCATCGTATTCTTCGATGAAAAATGCCACTGACTTCCACTAATCACTTGTGGCGTAATGTTTTCATAACACTTCCACCTCACTACAATAAACGGCTGTGAGCTCTATTACACATTCTGTCCGATGTAGAAGCACTTCAATATTTCCGCAATAGTAATTTAGGAGATACTTAAAGCTGTCACCTTTGGTCCTCTTAATTATCACGTCAGTATTCACATATGTTATGTGAGCGTCGACCACCGGTTTGCTCACACGGAGAGATGATGATTTGTTGTCATCAAACAGCACATGTGGAAACCGAATCACCAAACTCGTCGTTCATCCGAACATGAGTTAACTATCGTATTCGTCTCTAGAAAACAGTACTTATTGATAAAAGCGACAGTAATTTCTGTAACCGTTCTCTTTCGTCAACTGTTAATTGCATTCTTCTTAGTTCAAGGGTTTTCAGTTCTTCAGCAAAACATAAAGTAACAGTTTCAAAGACGAGATATTTATGAAATGCCACTAAAACAGCACTGCGCCGAAAATTCCGTTACGACTGTGGACGGAGTGTGTCGCAACGACATTCTTCTGACACACACTTCCGGCGTTCTTGACCGGCTTAGACGTGAGTAACAAATCGAGGTTCGGATGAATGTCTCCACCGCCTCTTCCTGGACCAGCTGACACCAGCCGTGCTGCCAAACGAGGTGTCGACGTCTGCGACGCTGCTTCCCCCGTGCTTAAAACGTAAACGAGTCTTGAGACTCCTCTGTCATCTGTCGATGCTACGGCAACAGCCGCCGTGCGGCTACAAGTTGCTGCTGTACATTCTCCTCTCTGCGGTCTGTCTTTCCACACAAGTGATGGGGCTCGGTTTTACGTGAATATAAGTAACGTAACTATTATTGCGTACAACACCACAGCCAATATTTACAGTTACTAGTAACTGCTTTTTCGCATTACTCATCTTAAATGTATTCAGGTTTTGTAATACCTTAACTGTTTTCGTATGTGCTTGTGGTCGTCGGCAAGCAAATGCATCATTACCAGCGCAGAAAACTCATCGTCGTCAAACCGGCATCGGAGACGAATTTGCGTACCTGCAAAGGTAGCTACTTACGAGAGTTTACATGTATTCTGGAACCTACACAGCTTACTCTGTTATTGGCCACACTAAGAAAATAAAATTAGCACTCGAAAAATACCGTCTGTTTAGGAACTTAGGGAATGTCAAGGGCGCACTTTTTGTTTGGCTCTAGCTTTAAAGCGCCATAAAAACATTTAGTCGTGTATATGTAACCTTTTGCAACTCTGCACCTTACAAATTATTTTTCTCGCCTTACCCGTGTTTCTACTAGCTGACTGGTGACATGTTTTCCTTATTACAGCATTTTCCATTGTGAAGTGGGGCTGTGGCCCTTTACATATTCCGGCCACATATTAAGAGAGTGTTATGATTGTCCTGATGACAATGATGATGGAAAAGAGAAAGTTGTTCTTATTGTGTCTCGTACTATCAAGAGCTTAGTGAGTATCTATGCAGTTTCTTTGCGACAGTACTTTATTACCTAAAGATCAGGGCAGGCGTCTCTTGCTGATACACTATGGTGACGTCATAACATCCACACTCGCGACTCATTCATTACGAATGGCTCTGCACTGCCACATATGCTAGCTCTGTAATGGAGTGTGGCTGGCCTCACATTCTCCTCACTAAAATAATACAGTGAGTGCTCTGACACATTATGGTTTTTTGAAAAAATTAAATTCTTCGCTATTTCAAAGCGTCTCAATTTTGTTCTACTGTAAGTGTAAAACAGTTTTAAAACGTGGAAATGGCGGATATCTGTTCGACTGTGTTTTACTCTCTGGGCGATAAGCGCAAAAATACTTTTTTAAGGCATTGTCTTCGCCTCGACAAACGGATCTCCTGTCCTCTGTTGACAACATGCTAACATTGTTCCCGTCACGTCTTCCTCCTCGAAATTCTACAGTAGTCTGTTTCACATTTTTGCTATACGTTAAAAAAAATACCGCAATTTTTTTTTTTTACTACGAGAAACGAGATTATCATTTTTATTTCTTCTTGTGAAGTGTGCTATCCGTCGCGTTTAAATGACCGACATTGCACAGTTGTACCACAGATTGGCACGATTTGTGTATCTACATACTCTTCAGAAATCATTGCCCATTCTAATGAGGAAACGTATTTAAATCTTGCTTCGTAACAATTTGGTTAAATGTATCACATGTGCTTTTACGTAGTCACTGTGTACTGAACTTCAAAGTTATAAATCGCTCGTAACGCATTCCGTCATTTTGCCGTATTTAGCACTTTCTACCATAGACGAAGTGTATTGTATGACTTGAGAATTCGACCATTACTGTCGCGTCACGTCTAGAACAAACAGGGTGGGGAAAAACAATTTGACCGAAAGTGCAGAGCAGGAAGGCAGCATCAAATGAAGGAATTTCGGTATTGCAAGTGTCAGTTGAATATTTCGGGCGCTATGCCAACATGGCAACTGTGGTCACTTTGAAGATTTGCTATGACATACTTATAGCAATAAGTGGCGGCTCCCTTCTTACTCATTTTCACCTTTTTAAGACATACTGAAACATGAGACATGGACATCTGATTCTCTTCATCTCTAAAAACGTGCAGTGTCCTGAGTCAGCTAAGTGCGATACACGTGTAAGTGGCGCTTTAAATTTATCTTGTTCTCATGGTGGCGGTTGGTTAGTTCACACAGCCTGTGTTTACGTATACATTTTCTGTAAACTACCAGTCATTTGGAGCCAAGACGGTCGTGTGTGGGATTTTAATTACGTTCCGGTGCCGCCGAAAATATTCAGTCGCGAAGCCTAGTTGCTATACTCAAATTTTTGTGTTTCATACTGCGTTTCCACGATACACTTTTGGTCAGATTGTTTCTATGCACCCTGTATGACGACGCCGGATGGCAAACTTCGCTGAATCACAACAGCTTAAATTTTTCTTTTCTTACGAACGCTGGGTGACTGCCACCCATATTCTGCCACGTCACTGGAACGCTAGCACGCGACATATAAAATCACGAAACCAGGATCAGATCCGCGTAATTACACTGTACCGATTATGTGCATATTTAAACGTTAATCACAATTGTAGATTGCAGTAATGTGTAAGATGAATTTCTTTCTCCATTAGTCTTCCGCGTCCTGCAACCGACAGAGCTTTGTCGCTGCCTCAGCGACTGATTGTTGCTGCTACTACGCAGAACGATGTCAATTTTAAAGTCTGCCGCGAGTAATGGCGGTTTTCTGAAGCAAACGAAAGCGGGAGAAAAATGTATATGCATCATCTGATCGAGAGTGAATCCCTAATTGGCACAGCGACTTAATTTTTAATATTTACGAGCAGCAGAGCCTGGCGTAGCTGTCCAGTTGCGAGATGCGTGTCCATTCCGACACGTGAATCGCACCCCTAGTCGCTGGCAGTTGTAACATTGTAATGCATTCGAAGTGTGCTCTTTCGCACACCGCACCTACAGTACATGGATGGTCTTGTGTCTCAGCTGCCTCTAGCTGATTGTATCCTACACTCCTAAGAAGTAGACGATTCTGTGAGAAAATCTTCTGGAAAACACGTATAGAAATCGCCAAAAAATACCTTCAGAACCTTTCTATCCAAGCCAGTTAACGCTTGTGCTTCTTATATTATGCTCACTTTAATGACACACGTGGTGCAGAATATGCGTAGCGGTAAGGGATGGAACTTATTTACACCCCACGGCTTTGAAAACGTATCATGGCTAGAAAAATTCCTGTCGAGTCGAGGCGGAACCTTAAACAAGTACACAGGATTAGCAGATATGTTGTCACCACCCATCGATTGTGAAGGTTTAATAAACAAGTTGACAGCGTCGTCTGTTTCGCATCGAGGCGGAATATAATCGCAGTGTGAGAACCTGTCTTAATTCGTGGCAATGTGTCCAGCTGTTGTCCTTCTGTGTTTCTACAGACTGCATTCGTATCTGGTAACGGATAAGGAAAAAGATCTATCATCGGCCCTAACACACTGCGCATGTGAAGAGGAGCACCGTATGGAAACTAACAAGTAATTTACTGGAAACGTGATAAAAATCGAAAAAAAAATCTTGCGTCAGCGATATTATTCTGTCGTGTCTGGGCAGCGCCGAACGCGAGAACGAACGCCACCAAAGCTTTATTTTAATTTACAGCGCCTGTTTGCGTTGTACGGCGCTCGTTGGCGCACGTGAAACTTTGGGCACACACACAGCGTGTCATACCTTAGGCCATAGTCACACACATGTAGACGGCAAATGCATCTATCCTTGCCGTGCCGAGGTTCGAAACCAGGTGGATAAGACAGTTGCAGTATTAAGCACTCATATCAACGACGGATCTCCGTGTCGTATTAGCGTCACACGTGCAGCAATTCAGTTAAGCTAATTTCCCCAAGACTCGCAGTGCTAATCCGTTATCTATCCCAGTTGCGTTTGGTCAGGTGGGACGACAGCAAACGTTTCACACACTGTCCTGACAATTCTTTATTTTCACGAACGACAGAATTCCTGTTCTTGTTAGACTGTGGCTCATTTAGCTGGCCGCTTCTACAGGAGAGCAAATATCGGCCTGGCGGGAAGCATACAGTTTTCTGGCCGTTTCCTCAGGAGTACGTGTGGTGTGCGTCATTATGCCTTAAGAAGTAACATCTGTGATGTCCGAATTTACACAGAATAAGAGGCTATGGTCCCTGCATACTCCAGTACAGATAGCGACACAGTATCGAGAGATGAAGCTTGAAGAACCGAATACGTTACTGATGGAGGACGCCCGTATACCGAGTTAGAGATTAACATCCCGTCGTCTCAAAATCTTCGCCATTCGTAGCGTTTTACACCTGACGACCGACACGCATCCCTGCTTTCAACCCATGGAAGGACACACTCGCCCTGTTTATTACGGCGGACTCTGCAGCGCCACACGTGCAGCCCCTGCCTTCGACAGAGCTCGGCCTTACAGTATTCTCACTAAGACGATGCGTTTAGTACTGCGAAAGATTTGTCCTATAATTAAGTTTTAGCTTTTAAATGGTGTACTGTTTGTTCTGCTACTGCTTTAATATGTTATCTAAACATATAAATGGCGTACATCTAATCGATCGTTAGGAAAACGGGGATTACATGTTCCAAACGCACAAATGTCCATCGCTTTATTTTCTGCATCGACATTCGAATTGCACAGCCTTTGTTGCCAAAGAGTTTTCGTTGTGGTTTGCTTCCTCTTCTGCGAAGTAGTGCTGTGATTTCTTATGCATTCCATCCACGTATCAAATCAGCATGAAAGTTGCCCTAATGAGAATAGAGAAGAAATTTAACATTACTAGGTGCTCGTACCAAGTGTGGTGTCCGCTCTCCGACGTGTGCGAAAAGTCCATACCAGGAAACCGCACTAGAAAATGGCACGCATTGTGTATGTTGATAATCTTTGAAAACCGTGTCCCAATTACGGCAAGCACAGTTGCTAAGCTAAAACTGATGTGTACTAATAAAATGTTTAATATGTCTCCAATACACTGACCTTACATAGGAAAGCGTCTCACGTTGAATTGCTAGAACAATAATTATAAAAGGTGGCAATGTTATTTACGCACTATCTTTTAAATAGATATGATGGTATCTGATACTCAGCTACTAATGCAAAGAAACGTACTGATGCTAAACTGCTTTAAATTCTTGCTATCATTTAATATTTAAAATTTAATAATTCTCTTCCTGTTAATATTTAATTAATTAACTTACGTCGTTCAGATTTCGTAACGATGACGGCCTTAAAATTTAAAGTTGTTCAGTCCCTGTTTTGTTTTCTTTCAATTGTTGCGAGCCAGCGATGGTGCAATATTGTTCGCTTTCAAGTCTACACATTTATAAAAATCAGGTCCAGGAAACACTTTTGTGATCACGGTTGCGATTCAGACGGTATTCGAGTCATTGTACTGATTAAGAGTTTTCGTTTCCGAAAGATTCAGGTTCGATCAAAGCTGTGTGCGCTTTTGCGCGTATAATGAAAATATTCCTAACGCGTCGCGTAACAAAAAGTAACATGCGAATCACAACCGTGGTCAAACGAAGAAAATATATGATGACATAAATGTTCTTCGCTGTTATTCAGGACAGGTTTAGATTAAACACCGCAATTTTCAGTCTTTTTAAATCACAGTACGATACGCTTTAGAGATATTTGTTTTGAATAACTTGTATTTACCTTGTCTTATACAATATGGTCATTGTCCGCGAGAATTATCTCTCTCTCTCTCTCTCTGTCTCTCTCTCCTTTTTATAGCCTTTATACATTCACATTACATACATCGATTAAGAAACTTTTCTTTCTCTACCGACCAGTACGAGCACAAAACCCGCCCAGACAAAATGTCTTACATAGAATTAGTTCTCACTTAAGAATCATATATAGTTTCGTAGTACAAACAATGCTAGTTTATTCCGTGCAATAGAAAGTCTTTGATTCACTGAGCACAAAAATTAAAATAATAAAATTATAATTACAATTTTAATATCGTCAGTTATTGTTTATTTTATGAAAATAAGTTTTGACATTGTCGTAATAGTATTTTTCATCGTTGTAGCACTATAACGTACTCTGAATATTTCTGTGAATGACGCATACTACTTTTCTTTCGTTCCGACCGACGCTTCGAAGTAAATACCGAAACTGCTTTGGAGTTTATCCACGTACGGTTCCAGAGGCTACGTGTAGCAGCTTTCAGTCTAATCAGGATTGGTGACAAATGAAGCTGTTTTGTCTTCTGGTCTTAAGAAACTGATAGCACCTCTTTGTTCCGACAGACTATGCTTGACCGTTCCTACACGTGGACCACAACGTCACACGCGTTTTGCTCAGGTTGTGCCGCAGGTGTATATTGAGACCAGAAAGGAAAACAACGATTAAATCATTATATATGAGTTCCTCTCTTTCACTTCTGTGCCTGTTATTCAGTTCTCGCCGTATGCGATGCTTTATTTGGGAAGTAAGGAGCGTCTCTAGTTAGTTTCGGTAGCAAACTTTTGCCCACAGCTGAAACTCAGTTTCCAAACCACATCTGCCATGAAATGAGGTCGTCTTTACTAGTGAGGCGATGAAGCAATTTCCCAACTCTGGGTAAATCTTCTGTTTTTTACTTTCATTGACTAGGGGAATTCACTGAAAGAGCGTAGTGTTGTCTCCCTTAAGCAATAGAAAAGACGACAAGAAATATTACGGTCTTCCGATTAAACTACAGTTGAGAAAAGCCTTCACTTCATCATCGTAATTGGATTTCCTTCTCGGTCACCGCTCTATAGCTGTTCGGTATGAGATAAACGGACAATTAAAATGACGCGGTGTTTATAAATTGCCGCGAAACCTGCTGTGGGCCGAAAATTCCGATACAGCTGGGAACGGAGTTGCTCGCGACGCCATTCTTGCGTCAGACGCTGTCGGTGCTCTTGACGAGTTAAACTTGAGTAGCGATTCAGGATTATCTTATGAAGTTCCATGGCTCTTTTTTTGGTGACCGTATCATTGTCGTCGGGCTGCCAGGGAAGATGTCGATGTCTGCGACGCTGTTTCCCCACGTCGGGGCGTCAATGATTCGACGAATTACTCTGGAGTACAGCCGCTGTCCAGGTTGAAACTACAGTTGCGAAATCTGATCTGTGCGGCCTCTCTGATGACAATACGTAAAACCCTTGTATGAAATAAAAAAGTCTGTTTGTCTCGGTTTTGCGTCGTTAACAGTGCTGCCAATATTTTTGCTTAAAACCCAAGTGCGAAATATTATACATAGTTAAGCCGAACATATTTCTCCGTCAGTTCTGCGTCCCCTGCGGCCTACAGAGCTTTGCCACTGATGGCAGTTCGACTCTCTCGCGGCTGTTATCTGACCTTTCTTGAAATCCACCCACAGCAGGACGTCGCGTCGCCCGCCATTCACGAGATGCGTGTCCGTTCCAACATGTGAATCACACGCCTAGTCGATGGCCAGTTGCACCATTTTAATGCATGCCGACAGTGCTGTTTCGCAGTCCGCACATTCATGGCCGGCCTTCTGTCACAGCTGCCTCCAGCTGATGGTATCCTAAATTTCTGAGGAGGAGGTGGAGGTTGTGTGAGAAAATCTTCCAGAAAACACGTACAAAAATCGTCAAAAAACACCGTCAAAACGTTTTTATCCGGGTCAGTTAATGCATGAGATTCTGTTTTATTATGCCCACCCGGATCACACGCTTTGTGTGGTAATAGTTGTTACGTATTTACGCCTCAAGGTTATGAAGACTTGTAGCGGCTAGAAACATTCGTCTTGAGTGAGGGCCAAGTCTTAATCATATACGCATTGTCAGCGTCTATTTTGTCAACAGACATCGATTGTGAAGATGTATTAAAAGTAGTCGACAATATCACCTGCTTTGTGCCGATGCGGAATTTAAACGCGGTGTGTATCGACAGATTCCATTCGTAACTGGAAACAGATTAAAATATATCTATCCAGAACCTTTACACGCTGCACCTGTGAGGACAAAGAACACGTTCAAGTCAAACAGTAATTCACTGACAAGGCGGTAGAAAATTAAAACAAAAAACTTGTCTCATCCATATTCTTCTGTCCTGTTTCTGGGCAGAGCAGGTCGCGAGAACCAATACCGCAAGAGCTTTGTTCACGGTGCCTGAATGCGTTACACGCTGCACGCCGGCCTGTGCAAAATTTTGGACACAAACCGTGTTCCGTACCTTCCGCCAATCTCGAAAGTCTGCCGTAGTGTCCTTCATATTCTTGCCATATATTGAAACAATCTTGAAATTTTTTTTTATTATCACGTAAAACAAAAGTTAGTATTTTGATTGTCTCTTATTAAACGTGCTATAACTCGTGTTTCAATAGTCGACATCGCAAAGTTGTCCCACGAGCCAGTGCGATTTGTATGTCTACGTACTCTTTCTAAATGATTGCCCAGTGTGGGACAAGCACATCTGCGGGAAATTCGTTATGATACAATTATTATCTACTATTCGAATCTCTGATTTGTCGGTTATATACATATTTGGGGAGGTGTATGCGGCCTTCAAATCGTTTTGTGACAGTAAAATAGTAGGACTGCTACTACATTCCACATGTGCGATGTCGATGCTGGATGTGTCCCTACAACCACAGCCGCCTCTCGCTTAGTGGCACAGCCTCCGGCTCACAACAGTCGCTGGTGACAAAAACATCCCCTAACCCTGCGTACAGCGGTGGGAATGTGAATTTACTTCAAGTCTTCTGCCCACACCTAAACGCCTAATCTTTTCAGGTGCAAAACGCTTCCACCAGTGCCCGCCTCGTATTTCTTTCGACAACGAGCGTAATTCCGGTGTATTAATAAAGCAGCCACGAACGCTTTAATGGGCCTAGATAAGACTTTTGAACATCCCTTTACGTGTGATCTGCTCCTCACACTTCTCCATCTTATATTTTCACTGGCGTCCGTAAGGAATTCGTACTCTACATTACTTGTTGACGTCTTCCTTTCACAACACCGCCAAGTTTGTTTCATCGTCGACAGTTGCTCAGCGAAGACCATGGGTGTGAAACGTATGAAGCTTGGAACGCACCGCAGGCGTTCCTTCCGGCTAGTGGAATCGATTAAGGTCTCACATGTAACCATCACAACAGAAAATTGGTTTCCGAAATTTTGGGCATCCCAATGTTGTGTCCCACGTAGTCGATGTCTCTGCCGCGCCTTACATCTTGACTGCTCAGTACAAACATGGAAACTCGCGGCAGGTATCCGATTCTGTTAGCCCACCTTGATGGAGGGCTAGAAGCAATATTCACCACATTTCAGTATTGTCAAAACAGTTAGTAAGTAGAATAGTGTTTGCCTCTGGTCAGGAGAAGGAATAGTGGCTACTTGGTTCCATAGTGTCGTAGATATTTATCGAACAAAAAAAAATATAGAGGAATTTAATTCACCGTATTCATCAGTCTCTGAATCCACACTTCCACATCATAGACGCTATAAATTTATTTCGTCTTCATTCACGATGCTAGTTCCAATGTCATAGACCCAGTTAGGTGTTTTGTTTAATTATGAACGCTTTGTCAACTGACCAACGGTGCGTGCTTTCACTAATACAGATTCTGTGGTGTCTCATACGTTGCTCCATAATAGCGTGACAGACACACTTGTCACGACATTTATGCGGTTACCGCTCTACTAGCGAACTTTTTGTAATCTGAAAACATATTACACGTCTAATTCCGTAGTGCCTCGTTATATGAGTCACATTTCCTTTAACATAGTTACTGTCTACTGAGCTTTAAAGTTACAAATCGCTACCAACGCATTCTGACATTTTGCCATTGTTTCACCAAAAGCGTAGGGCACAAAGAGAGTGTCAAACGAAGGAATCTGAGTATAGAAATACAGGTCGCAGTGAAATATTTAAGGCGCTACGGCAGCATGGAAACGGTGGTCAGTTAAAACGTTTTCTATACATACTCCCGTTAATTAAGTGGTCGCTCATTTTTCACTCATTTTCACTTTTTTTAAATATACTCAAACAAGAAACATGGGCATGTGATTGTCCTCATTTCTGAAGAAGTACTGTCTCGTTCGTCAGCTAAATGCGATACACGTGTTTGTGACGCTTGAAATTTATCTTGTTCCTATCGTGACGACTGGTTAGTGCAAACATTCTGTTTACGTATACATTTTCTGGAAAATACCTATCATTTTGAACAAGGGCCTCAGTATGGCAGATTTCAATTACGTTCCCGTAGCGCTGAAAATATGCATTTACGACTCTTAGTTGCCAAACACACATTCCTATGTTTCATGCTGTCCTTCCGCCCTGCATTTTTGGTCAAACTGTTTCTCCACGCCCTGTACATCGGTGCTGCATGGCAAACCTCGCTCAAACAGCACTGTTTAAATAAGTCGCTTTATGCGTTCGTTACACATATGTCACTGAATGACACCAAGCCAGCTTGTCCGCCTATATTCCGCCACGTCACTGGAAAGCCAGCACGCGATCCACAAATCACGAAACCGCACCAGATTCGCATAGTGACACTGTACTGGTTGTAAGCACATTCGGACATTAATCGCAATTGCAGATCGTTGTAATGTAGAAGCTGAGATTATCTTTCCGTTAATTCTTCGTCTCCCGCAGACCACAGAGCTCTGTCGCTGCATCAGCGGTCGATTGTTGCTGCTGGCGCCACGGGATGATGGCAGTTAACATTCAGAGTTTCTCCGGAGTAACTGGGATTCTGTTAAAGGAATGAAAACAGAAAGAAGTAACGAATGAGCCAACTCGGAATCAAACAGTACGTTTCTGGGAGTTTAATGCGATGACAATTTTGAATGATAACTTTGGTGATGCGACTGCGTTACCAGCAATTACAGAAACCCAGGTTTTAAGTTGGGCCCTCCACAGACAAACTCACTATAGTTATCGTCCGTGCCAAGTTTCATTTTAAACCCAACGGAATTGTACTATTTCCAATGAACTACACATAACTGAGCCTGTAATTCATGACCAAGTTGACTATTACTACTACTGCTACTCTCGTATTTTTTTTAGGTAAATAATTAGCACAATGCTCACACGAGAAAGCGGTCTTGCGTCCATCATGCAATCATCCTGGAAACAATTCCTCCAGCCAGAGCATTTCTTTCTCCGACACAGGAATGATTTTACAATTACCTTTGCATGTAATTCATACTTTACTGTATAAACTGAATATTTAGTAAAAGGGCGAACCGAGTTAAGTACTGCATAGTGTGAATGAATGCTGCGATTTTCCAACAAAGAACAACGGGCACAAAATACTGAGACTCGGCTACAGATATCTGCCGTCACCGAGCTGCAGTGGCAGCTGAGTCATTCGTGAAATCTTAATGGCGGCCACGGCTGCTGAGGCTCGTCCACAGATGCAGCAGCAGCCCACAGTGTGGGGTGACGTCACAAGGCACCCCTGTCTCCAAGACAACGCACGACGTGTGTTACTATATCTTATCACTTATTTCTCTTTATCGGGCATTTCCATATTTACTCACCTTTGAAGTCTGGTATATTTTCTCGGTATCAATACAATCAATTTAAACGCTCTGTATAATACTTTTTTACGAGCGGCACGATTATTAACAATTTTACATTCAATTTTGTCGGGCACTTGTTCGTTAGTTACTGTATTTCCTCAATCTAAACCCAGCGTCAAGCAACTTACGTGCACCTCTGAAACTTGGCCCGCCTTTACAAGGTACATCTCTAGTAGTATTAGGTGCTTAACACGTCTGTATGATTTTTATGCAAAATTTGATCTATGAAAAAGGCAGACTTTATTACGCGTCTGCTGCCAGTTGTAAGATGCATTCAAGTAACGTGTCCCACTCACTGACCAGCTACGCCGATTTTAATCTGTCCACCCGGTGCCATATCGCCGCCCACAGATTTCTGGGTAGTCCTCCTACGTAACAGAACTTTTCCGCTCTTTGCCTCCCGCTGCTGTCGATGTAGTTCAGATTTTCCGTTTCAAGATCCGCCAGACAGTCGATCGCTCGTAACACGCGGTCCGCGACCGCTTTCTCTATAGACTGCCGCCGGTTGTTAATTTGGCTCTTTCTCCATTCAGATGATGTATCTTCCAGCGTCGCACCTAACTGCTTATGCCTCTTGTTACTCCATGCTACGAATTGTGCCCTTTTACCGAACAACTAAAGAAAAATTAATGCCACGTATTATTTTGAGTAGTTGAAAAGTACACTTCGTAGGCAATATACTTGCACCTCACATTGAAATCAATTTTTTTTCCTCTCAGGAAAAAAGAAAAGATGTTCCGGGGAGTGTTGGAATGTGAGGAAAAAAACAGTATTTATTTCCATTCTTTGCAAAAGAAATACGAAATATAAACTTATTTTATGTTTTAATATGCTACTACTTATTTGACAGCGATGAGCAACGCTTCGCTCGCGAACGAAAACAGTCTGAAATTTATTCTACGACTCCTGACTGCGTTATACGATATTCTCTGGTGCTGTCTGGAGGCGAATTTGGAACCGCAGCCGCCTGTTTCTCTGGTGTGGCGGTCTTGTCCGCTCACAGTTATCTCATTTTATCGTCTGTCATACATATAGGCTACAGCCCTCCCTCGTTGCCCACTACAAGAGATTTCGATGTACGGATGTTCTGTTTTTATTTCTTGGAAGTGCGTGATTCGCACCCGAATCAGCGGTATACGCTGTGATGGCGCCCCGTGTTGCAGAAGAAGGTAACTGCGGAAGGAGTTACAGAGGACGCAGTGTCGTCGATGGCCGACAGATGGCAGCATGCGACTTCCCGTGTTAAGCTTTGATACAGGGAATATGCCGGTGAAACGGAATACACAGCGCGAAAAAGATGCATACGGGCTCCATTGTGTATAATATGGACACTCAAATTCTGATACCTTTTTATAGTAAATTATAAATGTCGAACGGAGGAGAATGTTCAGCGTAAAAATAAAATTTTTGAATCTCTTGCGTTTCCGTTTCGAGAAAGTAACGGTATGTTAATAATCGCTTCCATTCTGTCAAACAAAATATAAACGTTATTTAACAGTTCTACACACGGCTAACGAATGTGCTTTCCATAAACCGAACTGCCGCTACCGCTTCTGGTTCGTCATGTAAACGCTATCATATCGACTCCCGAAACATGGTCACCGGTGCCGGATTTCTTGCTGTATTTCGAGGGAAAAAAACACTACCACAGCATTCCATCATTTTACGGTTTTAAGCACTTTCATTTTATCGAAGAATTGAGACTGCGGTCAGCACCCTTGTCATGTCTGATAATGTGTGACAGTGCAGGATGACAAAACCCCGCCCAACCGCCACTGCTTACGTTTGCGTTTTTCCACACACGTCAGTGACTGACTACCAAAAGGGACGCCACTCGAACGCCAGTACGGGTTACACAAAATCGTAAAACCATCGTCGCATTCGCATACTGACACGGTACTGCCGTTGGGCACTTTTAATCGCGGTTGCAGATCGTGGAAAGATAAAGCTGAGTTTATTTTTCCGTTAATTCCGCGTCTGCTGCAGCCCACAGTGCTTTGTCGCTGCCCCAGCGACCTATTGTTGCTGCTGCCGCTCCACAATGTCGGCAGTTTATCACTTGCTCGCTGACAATGGCGGTTTTATGGAGAAAATGAAAACGGAGATATTATAGTAAATGCACAACCACCAATCAAACTTTACATGTAAACGATAAACCTTTAAACGATAAACATCGTCGGTGGGGCACACATAACTGTATGTTGTCCATTTAAACCCTCATTTACAGTTAGGCCTTCCACACACAAACTCGCAAAACTTATCATTCTGTCCAATCGAAATTACGCATCGCATTCCTCAATGAAAAATACTACTCACTTCCACTAATCACTTGTGGCGTCGTGCTTGCGTGACAGTTCCACCTCCCTGTAGCAAACGATTGTCTGCTATATTAAACACTGTCCGCATATAAAAGCATTTCCATATTTTCGCAATAGTAACTGACGAGCTAAAAAGATTTTTCGTCTTGTTACTGCTTAATTATCATGTCGGCATTCACAACCGTTGTGTGAGCTCCTTGTTAACAGGGATTGATAATGTTTTATCGCTCTGAAACAGCGGCTGAAACTCGTATGCAGACGTAGAAACCGAATCGCAAAAGTCGTCGTTCGTTCCAAGAGAAACTACCCATGCCACTGGTCGCTAGAAAATGATATTAACTTATATAAGCGAGAGTAATTTCCATAGTCGTTGTCTTCGCAAAGCTGAATGTTTTGTAAACTCACCATCGTAATTAGTTCAGAGGCTTTCGTTTCTTCAGCAATACGTAAACGAACAATTACAGAGACTTGGAACGGTGCCGAAACTTTCGTTACAAATGGGAACGGAGTGTACCGCAGCTACATTGCCCTGACACTCGCTTTTCGGCGTTCTTCGCCGGATTAGGCGCGAATAACAAACCGAAGTTCGGACGAATCTCTCCGTCGCCTCTTTCTGGACCACCCGACTACAGCCGTGCTGGCAAACAAGGTGTCGATGTCTGCGACGCTGCTTCCACCACGGGTTAAAAGTTATCAAGTCTAGGAGAGCCTCTGCAGCTTCCCAACGCTAAGGCAGCAGCCGCCGTGACGGTACAAGTTACTGCTGCGCACTCTCGTCTCTGCGGCCTGTCTTCTCACGGAGCAGATGTTCCTTGGTTTTACCTGAATATAAATAACGTAAGTAATGTTGCCAAAACACTACGGCGAATATTTACATTTATTACTAACTGTTTTCTCGCATTATCGTCCAAAGCATATTCAGGTTTCCTAATACCCTCACTGTTTTCACACGTGTTTGTGACCGCCGGCAATCAAATGCGCCATTAGCAGTGCAGGAAACACCGTCGTCAAACCAGCATCGGAGACAAATTTGCTTACCGAGAAAGCAACTTGTGAAGGTTTACATCTATCATACAGCCGATACAGCTTGGCCTGTTGTTGGCCACACTAAGAGAAGACATGTAGCACTCGAAAAAGACCGTCGTTTTAGGAAGTTAAGGAATTTCAAGGGTATACTTTTTGTTTGGCTCTTGCTTCAACACACTTTAAAATCGTCTCAGAGGTGTTTATGTTACCGTCTGCAACTCTGTCTCTTACGTATAATTAATCTGGCCTAAACTTTTGTTTTAGGAGCTGACCGCTTGAGATGTTTTGCTTAATTTGGCACCTTCCATTGCGACGTGGTGCTGTGGCCCTTTACATATTCGGCCACTCACTAAAAAGAGTGTTACAGTTGTCGTGATGATACTGGACAGAGAATGAGTTGTTGTTATTACTGTATCTCGTATTATCGAGAGCTTAGTGCGTAGTTGTGCTGTCTCTTTGCGACAGTACTCCATTAACTAGAGACCACGGCCGGCGTTACTTGCTCGTACACCACAGTGACGTCATGACATCCACACTCGCGTCTCATTCATTATGAACGGCTGCGCACTGCCACATATGCTAGCCCTGAAATCGGCTGAGCCCGGCCTTTTTGCTTCTCACTAGAATAACACGGCAACTACTCTCAAAAGAGCCATGCATTTCTGGACAGACGATTTTTTCCATTTAATACAACTTTTCTTTCACTACAGGTATTAACACTCTTGGAACGCGTGTAATCGGCGGATATCTGTCCGATCGTGTTTACTCACTGGGCTACAAGCGCAAAACTTGTACTCCTCACGGCTTTGTGTTCGCCTCGACCAACGGATTACGTTACGTCTGTTGCCAACATGCTGATTTTTTTCCTGCAGCGTCTTATATCTCCAAATTCTACCGTAGTCGGTTCCACATTCTTGGTATATATTACAACAATCCCGCGATTTATTTGAATGACCTCGAAAACAAAGGATATCATTTTCATTTCCTCTTATTAAACGTACCATTCGTCGTGTTTCAAAAGTCGACATTGCAAAGCTGTACCACAGATCGGCGCGATTTGTATATCTACACACTCTCTCGAAGCGATTGCCCAATATGGGACAAACACAACTGCCGCGACATTTGCGATGATACAATTGTTCTCTACTCTTCGAATCACCGATTTCTCAGTAATATACTTGCGTAGGGGAGCGTATCTGGTACTCAGTCCGTTTCTGTGAACGTCAAATAGTAGGACAGCTACTATTAATTACATAGAGCAGTCTCTGCAAACGGATCTGCCAATAGCAGTTCCGTCTCATCACGCGACCTCTGCGATATGGATCCTGGAAATGTGCTTAAAACCACAGCCAGCCTCTCGCTTAGAGGCAAGGGCTACGGCAAACAGTGGCCGGAGACAAGACACCCCGTGACTCTGTGCACAGCCGTGTGAGTGTGTTTTTACTCTTTGAGAAGTATTGTCGCCGTGCGTAAACGCCAAACGCCTTTTGGTGAAATGTGTTTGCAGCAGTGTCCATCTCGCACTTCTTTCCACAACGAGCGTAATCCTGATCGCTCAAGAAATCAGCTATGAACGCTTCAATGAACGCTTCTATGAACGCTTGAACGTTCCTCTATTTCCAATCTCCTCTTCACCCTCCACTACATCATGGCTCCACAGGCGTCTGCCAGGATTCCGTACTCTCCACCATCTGTTAATGTCTCCACCTATTGCGCAAAGACTGGTAAGTCTGCTTCGTGAAGGACAGCTGCATTGCAGAGACCACGCGTGTAATAATTATGAAGCTCGGGACATGGACGTTTGCTCACTCAAGCAAAACCGATTACTGTTTAACATGTAACCACATGATTAAAACGGTTTCCGAAATTTTCCTCCCCTGAATGTTGTTTCCCGTGTAGTCGTCGTCCCTGTCGTACCGTTCATCCTGACTGCTCAGTACACACATGGAAACTTGCTGCAGGTGTCAGATACCTACATGGAGGACTTGAGGCAAACTTCACGACGTTTCAGTACAGTGAAAACCATAAATAAATAGAATGTAGTTCGCCTCTGCCAGGAGAACAAATCAGGGCAACTCGGTCTCGTAGGTTACTGTGTCGCAGGGATATATCGAGATACAGAGAGCAGCTGATATCACACTATTCATCGGTCTCTGAGTCATCACTTCAACATCACAGAAACTATAAAATTAGTTCGTCTCTATGATAGGAGCAATGCGACCAACACCATTAAAAGTTGTGTTTCATTTTCAGTGCATAGGGAACTGACCAATGGTGCATTGTCTCTCTCGTTCCATTAATACCGACGCTGTAGGGACTCATAATATGTTGCCCCATAATAATGTGCCAGACGCTTTTCTCACCACATTTATACATTTACTGCTTGCTTAAACGTTTCGCATTTTCTTTCACGTACTTTCCGTCTACTAAATTTTATAGTTGTATATCGCTACCAACGCATTCCGTCATTTTGTCGTTTCCAGCACTTTCTATGGAGTCGTGAGAGTTCGACTATCATTATGTCACTTGCTACGACACGCTTACTTAATTAAGTGGTGACTCATTTTTCATTTACTTTGACCTTTTTAAGACATCTTCAAGTATTAAACATGGGCATGCGATTGTCTTCATTTCTAAGGAAATATTGTGTGGTACGTCGCGCAAGTATAATGAACGTGTATGTGATGTTTTATAGTTTTCTTCTTCTCATCCTGAAGACTGGTTAGTCCAAACACTGTGTTCAGCCGTACATTTTCTATAAATTACCTTTCATTTTGGGTAAAGAGGTCTCCATGTCAGATTTTATTTACACTCCTGTAGCGCAGAAATTACGCATTTGCGGCTCTTACTTGCGGCACTCAAATTCCTATGATTCGTACTGTCTTTCCGCCCTGCACTTTTGGTCAAATTGTTTTCCCGCACCCTGTATAACATTCCCGGATGGCAAACGTCGCTCAGCCAGCACCGCTTAAATTATTCACTTTTTACAGACGCTACACGTATCTCACTGAATGACACCCAGCCAGGTTGACCGCCTACATTCCGCCACGTCACTGGAAAGCCAGCACGCGATCCACAAAATCACCAAACCAGCACCAGATTCGCACGGTGACACCGTACTGATTGTAAGCACACTCAGACATTAATCGCAAACGCAGTTCGTAGTATGCAGAAGCCGAGTTTATCTTTCCGTTAATTCTGCGTCTCCTGCAGACCACAGAGCCCTGTCGGTTCATCAGCGGTCGATTGTTGGTGTTGGCGCCACGGAATGATGGCAGATTCAGGCTTTCTCTGGGGTAACTGGGATTCTATTAAAGAAATCAAAACAGGAAGGAGTAACGAAAGCGGCAACTGGCAGTCAAACAGTACGTTTCTGTTCATTTAATGCGATGACAATTTTGAACGATAATGTTCGTGATGCGATTGAGTTACCAGCAATTACAGAAACCCAGGTTTTATGTTGCGTCCACCAGAGACAAACTCACTGAAGTTATCGTTCCTGCCACGTTCCTACGAACTACGCACAACTGAGCCTGTAATTCTTGACGAAGTTGACTATTAATTTTACTAGTCTCGTATTTTTCTTAGGTAATGAATGAGGAAAATGCTCACACGTGATAGAAGTGTTACGTCTATCATGCAACCGTGGAGGAGACAATTGCTCCAGCCAGAGCACAAATGCCCTTCGTGTAATTTATATTTTTCTTTATAAACTGAACATTTAGTAACAGGGTGAGCCGAATTACATACTGCATAGTGTGAATAAATGTTTCAATTTTTTGAGCAACCGTGATAAACAAGAACAAAATACTAAGACTTGGCCACAGATGTCCGCCATCATAGGGCTGCAGTGACAGCTGAGTCGTTCCTCAAGTCTTAATGGCGGCCACAGCGGCTGAGGCGCCACGTCGCGCCCCTGTCTCCGTAGAGCACGCGCCACGTCTCTCGCTGTATCCAGTCATTTATTTATCTTTATCGAGCATTTCGATAGTTTCTCACCCTTGAACACCTGTGTATTTTCTCGGTATCACTATAATCAATTAAACGCTCTGTATAATACTTTTTTACGAGCGGCATGATTATTAACAATTTTACATTCAATTTTTGTCTGGTTATTCGTTTGTTGCCGACTTTCCTCATTCTACACTCAGTAAACGTCAAGCATTTTTGCTTGTACGTTTCAAAGTTGCCCCACTATTACCAGGTACATCTTTAGTAGTATTCGGCGCATAACATATCTTTATAATTCATATGCAAGTATTGATCTTCCACGAAAAAGACACATGTCAATCCGTGTACCTGGTTAAGAGAAACATTGGAGTCTCTCCCTACTCAAGCCAGCGAACTAATGTCCAAAACTGTGAGCACAGCATAATGCTGCGTCTGCTGCCAGTTGTCAGACGCATTCCAGTATCCTGTCCCACTCACTGACCAGTTACGCAACTTTAATCTGTCCACACAGTGGTATATGGCCGCCCACAGATTGCTGGATACTCTTCCTATGTATGAGAACTTGTCCGGCCTTTGCCTCCCGCTACTGTTGATGTTCAGATTTTCCGTTTCAAGATCTGCCAGTTAGTCCGTCGCACTCAACACGGTTCGCGACCGCTTTCTCTGAAGACTGCAGTCGGTTGTTACTTTAGCTCTTTCTCCATTCTGATGATGTATCTTCCAGCGCCGCACCTAACTGCGTATGTCTCTTGTTCTCCATGCCAGGATTTGTGCCCTGTCACTGAAGAACTAAAGAGAAATTAACGCCACGTATTATATTAAGTAGTTGAAAAGTACGCTTCGCAGGGAATATACTTGCACCAAACATTGAAATCAATTTTTTTCCTCTCAGGAAAAAAGAAAAGATGTTCCTGGTAGTGTTGGAACGTGACGAAAAAAAAAAAAAATTTATTTATTTCCATTCTTTTCAAAAGAAATACAAAATATAAACTTATTTCATGTTTTAATATGCTACTACGTATTTGAAAGCTCTGAGCAACGCTTCGCTCGAGAACGAAAACAGTGTGAAATTTATTCTACGGCTCCTGACTGCGGTATACGATATTCTCTGGTGCTGTGTGGAGGCGGATTTGAAATCGCAACTGCCTGTTTTTCTGATGTGGCAGTCTTGTCGGCTCACAGTTGTCTCAATTTACCTTCTTTCATACAAATAGGCTACAGCCCTCCCTCGTTGCCCAAAGAAGAGATTTTTATGTACGAATGTTCGTTTTTATTTGTTGGAAGTGCGTGATTCGCACCCCAAAGAGCGCTGTCGAAAGACGTTGTGATGGCGCCCCCTGTTGCAGAAGAAGGTAACTGCGGAAGGAGTTACAGAGGACGCAGTGTAGTCGCTGGCCGACAGGTGGCAGCATGCGACTTGCCGTATTAACCTTTGATATAAGGAATAAGACGTTGGAATAAACAGCGCCAAAAAAAGTCTACGGACTCCATTCTGTCACACAACGACGAAGGAGCTTGTATATAGTAATGGACACGGAAATTCTGATATCTTTTTGCAGAAAATTATAAATGCCGAACGGAGGAGAAATGTTTAGCGTAAAAATAAAATATTTGATTCTCTGTGTTTCCGCTTCGAAAAAGTAACGGTATGTTAATAATCGCTCTCATTGTGTCAAACAAAATATAAAACGTTATTTAACAGTTCTACAAACGGCTAACGAATGTGCTTTCCATAAACCGAACTGCCGCTACCGCTTCTGGTTCGTCATGTAAGAGCTATCATATCGACTGCCGAAACATGGTCACCGACGCCGGATTTCTTGCTGTAATTTGAAGGAAAGAAACACTACCATAGCATTCCATCATTTTACGCTTTTAAGCACTTTCATTTTATCGAAGAATTGAGACTGCGGTCAGCACCCTTGTCGTGTCATGTCTGATAATGTGTAACGGTGCAGGATGGCGAAACCCCCCCCCCCCCCCCCCCAAACGCCATTGCTTACGTTTGCGTTTTCTCACACGCGTCACTGACTGACTACCAAAAGGAATTACACAAAATCGTAAAAGCAGCTTCGGATTCGCATAATGACAAGGGTACTGACGTTGGGCACTTTTAATCGCGCTTGCAGATCGTAGAAATATAGAAACTGAGTTTATTTTTCCGTTAATTCTGCGTCTCCTGCAGCCCACAGGGCATTGTCGTTGCCTCAGGTACCTATTGCTGGTGCTGGCGCTCCACAATGTCGGCAGTTTTAACTTTCTCGCGAATAATGGCGGTTTGATGCAGAAAATGAAAACGGAAAAATGATAGTAAATGCACAGCCATTAGTCAAACTTTACATTCATCGGAGTTAGAAGCAAGTAAACCTTTAAGCGATAAATAACGTCGGTGGAGCGCACATGACTGTATTTAATCTATATAAACCCACATTTAGAGTTAGGCCTTTCAGACACAAAATCGCCAAAGTTATCATTCTGTCCAATCGAAATTATGCATCGTATTCTTCAATGAAAAATACCACTGACTTCCAGTGATCACTTGTGGCGTCATGCTTGCATAACACTTCCACCTCCCTACAGCAAACTATTGTGTGCTATATTACACACTCTGTTCGCATTTGAAAGCATTTCAATATTTTCGCAATAGTAATGGACGAGCTATAAAGATTCAACGTCTTCTTACTTCTTACTTGTTGGCATTCACATACATAATGTGAGTGCCGAGCACCGATTTGTTCACGTGGAGAGACAATGATTTATTGCTCTGAAACAGCGGCTAAAACTCGTATGCAGACGTGGAAAGTAACAATCTATCGTATTCGTCACCAGGAAATGATACTAACTGATATAATCGACAATAATTTCCATAATCGTTCTCTTTCCAAAGCTAAATGTTTCGTAGACTCATCATCGTAATTTGTTCAGAGGTTTTCGTTTCTTCAGCAGTACATAAACGAACAATTACAAAGAGGTGAATTTTTGAAATGTCGCGAAAGCAGTACTGCACCGAAAATTTCGTTACAACTGCGAACGGAGTGTCTCGCAGCGGCATTCTGGATACAAATGCTTTCGGCGTGTTTGGCGCGTTAGATTTGAATAAGAAATCAAGATTCGGACGAATCTCTCCATCGCCTCTCTCTGCTCCAGCCGGCTGCAGCCGTGCTGCCAAAGAAGGCGTCGATGTCTGCGACGCTGCTTCCCCCCCATGCTCGAATCGCAACCAAGTCGGGGAAATCCTTGGCAGCCCCTCAAGGAAAGACTGTAGTCGCGGTGCCGGTGCAAGCTTCTGCTCTACGTTCCCATCTCTTGCTGCCTGCCTTTCCACGGAACTGATGAACCTTGGTTTTACCTCAGTATAAATAACGCAACTAATTTTACCTAAAATACTACAGCGAATATTTACATTTATTGCTAACTCTTTTATCGCATTGTCGTCCAAAGCATATTCAGGTTTCGTAATACCCTCTCTGTTTTCGCACGTGTTGTTGGCCGTGGGCAAGCAAATTGCACCATTAGCAGAGCAGGAAACTCACCACCGTAAAACCAGAGACGAATTTGCTTACCTGGAAAGCTGCCTATGAAATTATGTATTCTGGAACCGACACAGCTTGGTCTGTTATTGGCCACGCTAAGAAAATACATTCGGCACTCGAAAAGTTCCGTCGTTTTAGGAAGTTAAGGAATTTCAAGAGCATACTTTTTGTTTGTCTCTATCTTCAGTACACTCTAGAAACATCTCAGTGGTGTGTACGTAACCGTTTGCAACTCTGTCGCTTACATGTGTTTATTCAGGCCTTACTTGTGTTGTAAGGGCTGACTGCTTGACATGTTTTCCTTGATGCATGCTTTTCTCAAGAGGTGATTGTTTCCGTGTAACCCTCTTTGAAAGCGTGCAAATAGCGGATGTCTGGCCAATCGTTTTTAAGTCACCGGGCTACAAGCAAACCTTATACTCGTTATGGTTTCAAAATTCTAACGTAGTCTGTTTCACATTCTTGGTATATATTAAAACAATTCCGCAATGTTTTTTGAAAAACCACGAAAATAAAAGTTGTCATTATTTATACCCTCTTGTTAAACGTGCCATTCGTTGTGTTTCAACAGACGGCGTCGCAAAGCTGTACCACACATCGCTGCCATTTGTATACCTAGATACTCTCTCGAAGTCATTGCCCAATATCGGACAAACACGTCTGCGGGACATTTGCGATGATAGAATCGTTCTCTAGTATTCGAATCTTCGATTTCTCCGTGATATACTTACATTAGGAAGCGTATCTGGTACCCAGTCCGTTTCTGTGAACGTCAAATAGTAGACATCTTCAACTTTTGCAGTTCTGTCTTCCTCAGTTGCGTGTAATATTACGGTATATTGATAATTTTTACTTATGGACCGTCTGACAGTCGGCAACAGAAACCAAAACATTGTATTGAAACAAGCGTTCAGTTCGTAGTGCTGTGGAATGTGGAAAAAAAAACCGCAAATTCGCATTCTTAAGAAGAAGAACACCGAAAATGCAACAGGAGCGTAATATGTAAGAAATTGTCCACGGAACCTGCCACTGATGATGTCTTGCAGAAAATAAAGGCGAAACGCGTATGGCACTAAAATTGTGTTTTATTCAGTTGCTGTCAGACGGTCGATAAGTAAAAATTATCAATATACCGTCAAATAGTAGGACTGCTACTACATAGTACGTAGGGCAGTATTTGCAAACCGATCTGCCAATAGCAGTTCTGTCTTATCACGCAAACACTGCGATATGGATCCTGGAAATGTGCTAATAGCCACAGCCAGCCTCTCGCTCAGTGGCGAGGGCTACGGCAAACAGTGGCCGGAGTCAAGACACCCCTGACTCTGTGCACAGCGGTCTGAATGGGTCTTCAGTCTTTGAGTAGTTTTGCCGCCGTGCGTAAACACCAAACGCTTTTTGGTGAAATGTGTTTGCAGCAGTGCCCATCTCGCGCTGCTTTCCGCAACGAGCGTAATCCTGATCGCTTAATAAACCAGCTACGTACGCTTCAGTGGCCGTGCACGAGGCTTTTGGACATCCCTTTACGTGCAGTCTGCTCCCCATCTTCCCCCATATCACGACTCCACTGGCGTCTGCCAGGACTCCGTACTCTCCACTACTTGTTAATGTTTCCTCTTCATATTACACAAGTTCGCTTCGTCAAGGGCAGCTCCATTGCAGAGAGATGTGTGTAAAAATTATGAAGCTCTGGACATCGACGTTTGTTCATCCTATCAAAGCCGATTAATGTTTAACGTCCAACCTCATCATTAGAGAAAAATGGTTTCCGAAATTTTCCTCACCTGAATGCTGTTTCCCGTGTAGTCGTCGTCTCTGTCTTAACCGCTGAATACAAACATGGAAAATCGCAGCAGGTGTCAGATACCTTGACGGAGGACTAGAGGCAAAATTCACCACGTTTGAGTACAGTCAAAAACGTAAATAAATTGAATGTGGTTTGCCTCTGATCAGAAGAAGAAATGAGGGCTACTTGGTTCCATAGGTTAACGTGTGGGGGGAGTTGATATGACGGTATTCATCGGTCGCTGCCATCACTTCCACGTCACAGAAGCTGTAAAAATACTTCACTTACGATGATAGGAGCAATGGGACCAACACAGTTAAGAATCGTGTTTTATTTTCAGTGCTCTGGGAACTCACCACCGGTGCACTGTGTCTCGTTTCATGAATACCGATGCTGCAGGGGCTCATATGTTGCTCCATAGTAACGTCACGGATGCTATTGTCACGACATTTGTAGATTCACTACTTCAGTCGAGGACTTTTTGCGATCAAGAAACGTATCTTACATTCTAGCGCCTTGGTTAAACGTATCGCACTTTTTCTATTAAATTTTAAAGTTATCTACCAGTACCAACGCATTCCGTCATTTTGTCGTTTCCAGCACTTTCTATGGACTCCTGAGAAGTTGACCATCATTCTGCCTCGTCTTGTGTCACATGTACAGTGTGTGAAAAAAAAAAAAAAAAAAAAAAAAACAGTCTGACCCAAAGTGTAGGGCAGAAAGACAGCATTGAAAAAAGCAATCCGAGTATAGGAACTAGAAATGGCTGTTGAATATTTACAGCGCTGTGTCAGCATGAAAACGGTGGGCAGTTTGAACATTTGCTGCGACATACAGGACGCTAATTAAGTGGTGGATCACGTTTCCTTTACTTTGTCCTCTTGAAGACATGTTGAAATATAAAACATGGACATGTGATTGTCTTTATTTCTAAATAAATGTTGTCTAGAACGTCGGCTAAGTATTACACAGGTGTATGTGATGCTTTGAGTTTTTCTTGTTATCGTCCTGAGACTGGTTAGTCCATAGACTGTGATTACGCTTACATTTTGTGTGAATTATCTTTCATTTTGAGTAAAGACGTCCACATGTCAGATTTTAATTACGTTCCTGTAGCGCCCAAAATACGAATTTTCGACCCCGAGTTGTTGTACTCAAACTACTAAGTTTCACACTGTCTTTCCGCCCTACACCTTTGGTCATATCGTTTCTCCGGACCCTGTATAACGATGCTGGATGGCGAAACCCTGTTCAACCAGCACTGCTTAAATTGTTCACTTTCAACGTACGCTACACATACGTCACTGAATGACTCCCACCCCGGTCGTCCGCCCGTATTGCGTCGCGCCACTGGAAAGCCAGCACGCGACACACAAAATCACGAAACCAGCATCAGATCTGCATAATTACTCCGTACTGATTGTCAGCACATTTAGACGTTAATCACAAATACATATAGTAGTAATGTAGAAGCTGGATTTATTTTTCTGTTAATTTTCCGTCTCCTGCAACCGACAGAGCTTTGTCGCTGCGTCAGAGACAGATTTTTGCTGCCAGCACCGCGGAATGTTGGCAGTTTTAACTCTCCCGCGAGTAATGGCGGTTTTGTGAAATAAGCGAAAACGGGAGAAAAATTCAGATGCAAGTGTTCATTATCGAAATGAGAGTGAATCCCTACTTGACGCATGTCTACCCACAGCAAGAGCTCGCGTAGGTGTGTGTCCTTCCCCACATGTGAATCACACTCCTAGTCGCTGGCCAGTTGCACCACTGTAACGCATCCGGACTGTGCTGTTTCGCACTCGGCACATTCGTGGATGGCCTTCTGTCACAGCTGCCTCCAGCTGATATTATGCTACACTCCCGAAAAGGAGGCGATTGAGTGAAAAAAAATGTCCCGGTAAACATGTAAGGAAATCGTAAAGAAGTACCATCAAAACGTTTTTATCGAAGCCAAATAACTCACTGCTGCTGTTTTATTACGCTCGCGTGGATCACACGCGTCGTGCGGAATACGTGGGACGGTAAGAGCTGGAACGTATTTACACTGCATGGTTTTGAAGACGTAATGGACAGAAAAATTGCTCTAGAGCCAAGGAGAAACCTTAGTCGTGTACGTAGAATTAGCGAATATGTTGTCACCAGGCATCGCTTATGATGACGTAATTAAAAAGTTGACAGCATCATTTCTTTGTATCGATGTGTTAAATGGTAACAGATAAGAAAGGATTCCTCGAATGCCTTTACACACTGCTCATGATAGGAGGACGACTGCATTCGAGTCAACAATTAATTCACTGAGAAGGCAGAGAAATGGAAAAAGCTTGCGTCAGCGATATTATTCTGTCGTGTAGCTGGGTGGCGCCTATCGCGAGAATGAAGTACGCCAAAACTTTGGTTTACGATGCCTGACTTCGTTATGTGCTCCTCGCTGGCGTATGTGAATCTGTGAACACACACCGGGCTTCATGTGTTCGACCGTAGAGATACACATATACACGGCGCCTGCATCTATCCTTCCCGTGTTGTGGTTCGAAACCAAATGGATTAGACGGTTGCACTATCTGCAACTGGAATCAAGTACTGACTTCAACAACTGATCTTGTTGCATTGGTATCACTCATTTGGTAATTCAATTCATCTACTTTCTGCAAGATTCGCGACGTTAATGCGACAACTATCCTTGTTACGTTTGGCCATGTGGAACGACAGCAAACGTTTCAAACACTATCCTGCCAACTCTTTATTTTCACAAATGGCAGAATTACAGGAATGCGACGAATTTCTCTTCTTGTTGGACTGTGGCTCATTCAGCTGGCCTCTTCCACAGAATCGGTTGGCGGGAATCATATAGTTTTCTGGCCATTTCCTCACGACTACGTCTCATGTGTGTCATTATGCTTTAAGAAGTGACATCCGTGATGTCCAGATTTACACAGAATTCGAGGCTATGATCCCTGCATACTCCAGTACAGATACCACACAGTATCGAGATATGAAGCGTGAAGAACCGAATACGTTACTGACGGAAGACATTAATATACCGAGTTAGAGATCAACATCCTGTCGTCTCAAAATCTTCGCCATTCGTAGCGTTTTAGACCTGACGACCGACACGCATCCCTACTTTCTACCTATGCAACGATTTTGAAGCAGGTTCGGTGCGTAGCTTGTGGAGCCAGTTGGGTTAAAATTCTCCCTTTCTAAAGAGAGTGTCCAAACATTCCTCAGTGCTCCGCCACCGGGCAGACTGTAACGACTTTTGTTTCGCGTGTGTTTGAGGCGGACTGCAAGCACTTGCATAGTAAGCAGCGCTGGTAATTCACTGCCGTCCACCCAGCCCGGGAAACGCACAATATGCAAATGTAGAGACCTACTTTGGAAAACGTACGCACATTCTGTACCCATCGCGGCAGGCCTCGTTACGTGGTACACAACCGTGACGTCACAACACGGACACACTCGCCCTGTTTATCTCGGCCGACTCTGCAGCGCCACACGTGCAGCCCCTGCCATCGACAGAGCTCGGCCTTACAGCCTTCTCACTAAGACGATGCGTTTAGTATTGCGAAAGATTTGTCCTATTATTAAGTTTTAGCATCTAAATGGTGTACTGCTACTGCTTTAATATACTATCAAAACATATAAATGGCGTACATCTAATCGATCGCTAGGAAAAAAGGGATTACAAGTTCCAAACGCACAAATTTCCGCTTGTTTGTTTTCTGCATCGACAATCGAATCGCAGAGCCTTTGTTGCCAAAGAGTTTTCGTTGCAGTTTGCTTCTTCCTCTGCGAAGTAGTACTGTGATTTCTTACACATTCCACCCACGTATCAGCTCAGTATGAAAGTTGCCTCGATGACAATAGAGAAGAAATTTATCATTTCAAGGTTCTCGTACGAAGTTTGGTGTCTGCTCCTGGACGTGTCCGAAAAGTCCATACTACTAGGAATCTGTACTACAAATTGGCACACGCCGTATATGTAATGCAATTCTTTGGAAACCATGTCCCAATTAGGGCAAACGCAGTCACTACTGTGCACTATTAGAATCTTTCATCTGCCTGACTCTACATAGGTAGCGTCACAGTTACTCAGAACATTTCACTTTTGTTTCGAAGTAAATATCAAAACTTGCAGGATGAAAGAGCACAGTGTTGTCCTCCTTATTCCACAGAAAACACGATAAGAAGTGTTGCGCTCCTCCGATTACGCCGCAGCTAAGAGAAGCCTGCAGCTCATCATCGTAGTCGCATTTCTCTCCGCGTCACACCTCTGTAATTCGTCAGTACGAGATAAACGAACAACCAAAATGACGCGGTGTTTATAAATTGCCGCGAAATCTCCCGAGGGCCGAGAATTCCGTTACAACTGGGAAAGGAGTTGCTCGCAACGGCATTCCTGCGTCAGACGCTGTCCGTGTCCATACCGAGTTAAACTTTAGTGGCAGTGCAGGATTATTTTATAAAGTTCCATCGCCCCTTTTTTTGGTTACCGTATCACTGCCGTCGTGCTGCCAGGGAACATGCCGATGTCCGCGACTCTGTTTCCCCGCGCCGGGACGTAAATGATTCGACGAGTTGCTCTGGACTACAGCTACCCTCCAGGTTGTAATTACTGTTGCAAAATCTGATCTGTGCGGCCCTTTTGATGGCAGAATACGTAAAGCCTTTGTATGAAATAAAAAAGTTTGCATCCCTCAGTTTAGCGTTGATAACAGTACTTTAATTATTTTTGCCTAAAACACAAGTGCGAAATATTGTACAAAGTTGTTGTTGTTGTGGTCTTCAGTCATGAGACTGGTTTCATGCAGCTCTCCATGCTACCCTATCCTGGGCAAGCTTCTTCATCTCCCAGTACCTACTGCAACCTACGTCCTTGAGAATCTGCTTAGTGTATTCATCTCTTGGTCTCCCTCTACGATTTTTACCCTCCACGCTGCCCTCCAATGCTAAATTTGTGATCCCTTGATGCCTCAGAATATGTCCTACCAACCGGTCCCTTCTTCTTGTCAAGTTATGCCTCTTCTCCCAATTCTATTCAGTACCTCCTCATAAGTTATGTGATCTACCCATCTAATCTTCAGCATTCTTCTGTAGCACCACATTTCGAAAGCTTCTATCCTCTTCTTCTCCAAACTATCTTTCGTCCATGTTTCACTTCCATACATGGCTACACTCCATACAAATACTTTCAGAAACGACTTCCTGACATTTAAATCTATACTCGAAGTTAACAAATTTCTTTTCTTCAGAAACGCTTTCCTTGCCATTGCCAGTCTACATTTTATATCTTGTGTACTTAGACCATCATCAGTTATTTTGCTCCCTAAATACCAAAACTCCTTTACTACTTTAAGTGTCTCATTTCCTAATCTAATTCCCTCAGCATCACCCGACTTAATTCGACTACATTCCATTACCCTCGTTTTGCTTTTGTTGACATTCATCTTATATTCTCCTTTCAAGACACTGTCCATTCCGCTCAAGTGCTCTTCCAAGTACTTTGCTGTCTCTGACGGAATTACAATGTCATCGGCGAACCTCAAAGTTTTTATTTCTTCTCCATGGATTTTAATACCTACTCCGAATTATTCTTTTGTTTCCTTCACTGCTTGCTCAATATACAGATTGAATAACATCGGGGAGAGGTTACAACCCTGTCTCACTCCCTTCCCAACCACTGCTTCCCTTTCATTTCCCTCGACTCTTATAACTGCCATCTGGTTTCTGTACAAATTGTAAATAGATTTCGCTCCCTGTATTTTATCCCTGCCACTCATCTATACACAGTTAAGCCGAATACATTTTTCCGGCAGTTCTCCGTCCCTGCGGCCGACAGAGCTTTGCCACTGCCTCAGCTGCTGACTGTCGCTGCTGGCGCTCCGAAAGGTCGGCGGATCAACTCTCTCGCGAGTGACGGCGGTTTCCTGGCGTAAATGAAAGCGTGAAAACTTTTTCGAATATGCCCACAGAAGAACGTCGCGTCGCCTGCCATTTACGAGATGCTTAACCATTCCCACATGTCATAATCACACTCCTAGTCGCTGGCCAGTTGCACTGTTTTAGTGCATCCGGACACTGCTATTTTGCAGTCCGCACATTCATGGGTGGCCTTCTGTCACAGCTGCCTCCAGCTGATGGTATCCTAAACTTCTGAGGAGGAGGTTTTGTGAGAAAAACTTCAAGAAAACACGGATAGAAATCGTCAAAAAATACCGTCAAAACATATTTATCCGTGCCAGGTAACGCATTTGATTCTGCTTTATTGTGCTGACCTGGATGACACGCGATGCGTGGTAAGAGGTGTAACGTATTTTTACGCTCCAAGGTTATGAAGACTTCCAACGGCTAGAAAGATTCGTCTTGAGTCAAGGCGAAATCTTAATCATACATGTTTTATCAACGTGTATTTTGTCAACAGGCATCGATTGTGAAAATGTAATAAAAACAGTCGACAATATCATCTGTTTTGTGCCGATGCGGAATTTAAACGCCGTGTGAGGAACTGTTTCCTTTCTTGGGGCAATGTGTCCAGCAGTTGCTTCTCTGCTTATACATGTTCCATTAGTAACTGGCAACTGAAGAAAAAGATCTATCCAGGACCTTCACACACTGCATTTATGAGAACAAAGATCACATTCTAGACAAACGGCGGTAGAGAATTAGAATAAAAACTTTGTGTCATCCATATTCTTTTGTCCTGTTGCTGGGCAGAGCCGGTCGCGTGATCGAACGCCACCAGAGCTTCATTCACGGTGCCTGAATGCGTTATTTGCCACGCGTTGGCCAGTGTAAAACTTTGGACTCACACTATTTTCCGTACCTTCGGCCGACCTCGAAATTCTGCCGTAGTGTCCTTCATATTCCTGCCATTTATTAAAGCACTCTGAAAATTTTTTTTTTTATTATCACGTGAAACAAAAGTTATCATTTCGATTTCCTGTTATTGAATGAGCTGTCCCTCGTGTCGCATCGCAGAGTTGTCCCACAAGTCAGTGCGATTTGTATATCTATGTACTCTTTCTAAATCATTCCCCAGTGTGGGACAAGCACATCTGCGAGAAATTTGTTATCATACATTTATTATCTACTGTTTGAATCTCTGATTTGTTGGTACTATACATATTTAGGGACATGCGTGAGGTCTTCAAATCGTCTCTTTGACAGCAAAATAGTAGGACTGTTAATACATTCCACATAGGGCCGTCATTGCAAATCGATCGGCCAGTAGCAGTTCTGTCTCATCACGGAAACACTGCAATATCGATGCTGCAAATGTCGTTATAACCACAGCCAACCTCTCGCTTAGGGGCATAGGCTCCATCACACAACACTGATTGATTACTCTATCACAAGTTTTCTGGCCATCCCTAAGCGCCTAATCTTTTCAGGTGCAAAACCCTTCCACCAGTGCCCGTCTCGCATTTCTTTCGACAACGAGCGTAATCCTGGTCGGTTACAGAGGAGCCACTAACGATGTAGTGGGCCTGGATAAGACTTTTGAACATCCCCTTACGTCTGACCTCATCATATTCTTCCAACTTATATTTTCACTGGCGTCCGTAAGGGATTCGTTCTCTACATTACTTGTTGACCTCTTCGTTTCGCAATACGAAAACACCACTAAGTTCGTTTCATTGTCCATATTTTGCTCAGCGGAGACCATGGGTCTTAAACGTATGAATCTTGGAACGTACCGCAGGCGTTCGCTCCGGCTAGTAGAATCGATTAAGGTTTAACATGTAAACATGACTACAGAAGAGTAGTTTCCGAAATTTTGGTCATCCCAATGTTGTGTCCCGCATGGCCGCCGTCTGTGTCGCGCCGTTCGTCTTGACTGCTCAGTACAAACATGGAAACTCGCAGCAGGTATCCGATTCTGTTAGCCCACCTTGATGCAGGGCTAGAAGCAATATTCACAACATTTCAGTATAATCAAAGCAGTTAATAAGTAGAATAGTGTTTGCCTCTCGTCAGGAGAAGGAGTAGGGGCTACTTGGTTCCATAGAGTATCGTCCTTGTGTCGTAGATATATATCGAACTAAGAAAGAGTAATCAATTTCACCGTATTCATGCTGCTCCGAAACATTACTTCAACATCATAGACGGTATAAATTTATTTCGTCTTTAATTTTAAACGCTTTGGCAACCGACCAACGGTGCTTGCTTTCACTAATACCTGTTCTGTGGGGCCTCATACGTTGCCCTACAATAGCGTGACAGACACTCTTGTCCGACATTTCTGCGTACACCACTCTACTAGAGGACTTTTTGTAACCAAGAAACGTATTTCACGTCTAATTCAGTAGTGCTTTGTTGTAAGTGTCACATTTCCTTTTACGTAGTCACTGTATACTGAATTTTAAAATTACTAGTCGCTACCAACGTATTCCCGCCATTTTGCCGTTCTTAGCACTTTCTACCAAAGATTAAGTGTACTGGACTCGTGAGAATTCGAACAACAGAGTGTAATGCATCGTCTGGCATACACAGGGCGTGGAAAACCAATCTGACGAAGACAGTATCAAATGAAGGAATCTGAGTATAGAAAATACAGGTCGCAGTTAAATCTTTCAACCACTATGCCAGCATGAAAACGGTGGTCAGTTTGAACATTTTCTATACATACACATGTTAACTAAGTGGTGCCTCATTTTTCACTAATTTTGACCTTTTTGAGATATATCCAAACAAGAAACATGGACATGTGGGTGTCCTCATTCCTGAAGAAGTACTAGACGTGTTAGTGATGTTTTGAAGTTATCTTGTTCCCATCGTGACGACTGGTTAGTCCGAACGTTCTGTTTACGTATACATTTTCTGTAAATTACCTATCATTTTGAACAAGGACCTCCGTATGTCAGATTTCAATTACGTTCCTGCACCACTGAAAATATACATTTACGACTTTTAGTTCCCATATACAAATTCCTATGCTACATGCTGTCCTTCCGCCCTGCAATCTTGGTCAAATGGTTTCTCCACGCCCTGTATATCGGTTCTGGATGGCAAAACTAGCTCCTACAGCACTGTATAAGTTATTCACTTCATACGTTCGTTACACGTATGTCACTGAATGACACCCTGCCAGGTTGTCCCCCTTATGTTCCGCCACGTCTCTGGAAAGGCTGCACGCGATCCACAAAATCACGAAAACAGTTCCAGATTCGCATACTGACACTGTACTGATTGTAAGCACATTCAGACATTAATCGCAAATGCAGATCATAGTAATGTAGAAGCCGAGTTTATCTTTCCGTCAATTCTCCGTCTACTGCAGACCACAGAGCTCTGTCGCTGCATCGGCGGTCGATTGTTGCTGTTGGCGCCACAGAATGAAGGCAGTTACGTCCAGAGTTACTCCGGAGTAACTGGGATTCTGTTAAAGCAATGAAAACAAAGAAGTAACGGACGGGGCCACTAGGAATCAAACAGTACGTTTCTGTTAGTTTAATGCGGTGACAATTTTGAACGATGAGCTTTGTGAAGCGATTGAGTTAACAGCAATTACACAAACCCAGGTTTTAAGTTGGGCCCTCCACAGACAAACCCACTAAACGTCCTTGCCAAGTTTCATGTCACACGCAACTAAATTACACTATTTCTTATGAACTACACATAACCGAGCCAGTAATTCATGACGAAGTTGACTATTTCTTCTACCACTCTCGTATTTTTCTTACGTAAGGAATGAGCAAAATGCTCACACGAGACAGCAGTCTTGCGTCTGTCATGCAATCATCCAGGAAATAATTCCTCCAGCCACAGCAATTCCTTTTGCGACACAGGAATGATTTTACAATTACCTCTGCATTTAATTCATATTTAACTTTATAAACTGAACATTTAGTAAAAGGGTGAACCGAATTACGTACTGCATAGTGTGAATGAATGCTGCAATTTTGGCGGCAACAAAGAACAACGAACACAAAATACTAAGACTCGGCTGCAGATGTCTGCCACCATAGGGCCGCAGTGGCAGCTGAGACGTCCGTCAAGTCTTAATGGCGGCCACAGCGGCTGATGTCCGTTACAGACGTAGCGGCAGCCCAGAGGGACGTGTGACGTCACATGGCACCCCTGTCTCCCTGGAGCACGCGCCACGTGTTTCGCTGTATCTAATCATTTTTTTCGCCTTATCGAGCATATCATCACATTCGAACACCAGTATATTTTGTAGGTATCAATATAATCAATTTAAACCATCTTTATAATACCTTGTTACGACCACAGTGATTATTAACAATTTTACATTCAATTTTTATCGGGTACTTATTCGTTAGTTTCTGTCTTTCCTCATTCTACGATGATGAGCCTACAAACCAATTAGCTTTGCAAAGAGAACGATTATGTAGATTATTGTGGCTTATATCAGTTAATATCATTTTCTAGTGATGAATACGGTAGGTAGTTTCTGTTGGAACGAACGACGACTTTTGCGATTCGCTTTCCACGTCTGCAATCGAGTTTTAACCGCTATTTCACAGTAATAAAACGTCATCACTGCATGTTAACAAACCGGTGCTCGGGGCTCACATTGCGTATGAGAATGCCGACTTGATAATTAAGAAGCGATAAATCTTTATAGTTCGCCCATTACTACTGCGAAATATTGAAGTGCTTTTATGTGCGGACAGAGTGTGTAAAGTAGTACACAATCGTTTGCTGTCGAAAGGTGGAAGTGTTATGCAAGCAAGACACCACAAGTCATTAGTAGAAGTCAGTAGCATTTTTCATTCAAGAATACGACGCGTAATTTTGATTGGACGGAACGATACCTTTTCGAGTTTGTGTGTAGAAGACCTAACTCTAAATGCTGGTTTATATAGACTACATACAGTTAGGCATGCCCCACCGAGGTAATTTACAGTTTAAAACTTTACTCGCTTACAATTTCGATAAACGTAATGTTTGACTGGTGATTGTGCATTTGTTATAATTTTTTTCCCGTTTTCATTTTCACCATAAAACCGCCATCATTGGCGAGAATAGAATATTATGAACTGCCGACATTGTGGAGCGCCAGCAGCAACAATCAGTCGCTGAAGCAGCGACAAAGCTCTGTGGGCCGCAGGAGACGGAGAATTAACGGAATAATAAACCCAACCTTCTATATTGCGTTCAACGTCAGTACCGTGTCATTGTGAATCCGACGCTGCTTTTACGATTTTGTGGAACCCGTGCTGGCGTTCGAGTGGCGTGGAGTAACATAGGCGGACATCTCTTCTACAAGTCATTCAGTGACGTATGTGAGAAAAAGCAAACGTGAGCAGTGTTGTTGGAGCGATGTTTTGTCATCCGGCACCGTTACACATGACGTGCTGCCCGCAATCTCAAGTGCTCCGCACTCATTCCTCGATAAAATGAATGTGCTTAAAACGGTAGACCGAACGAGCTGATGCGCCGGTTAGCACACTGGACTCGCATTCTGGAGGACCACGGTTAAAACCCGCATGCGGCCGTCCTCATTTAGGTTTTCCGTATTTCCCTGAATCGCTTCAGGTCAATGCCGAGATGGTTTCTTTGAAAGGGCACTGCCGAATTCCTTACACGTCCTTCCCTAATCCGACGACCTGGCTGTTTGGTTCCCTCCCATATGAAACTAACTAAAACGGTAAACAAGGTGACGATGTCTGCGACGCTGCTTCCACCATGCTTTAAACGCTATCAGGTCTCGGAGATCCTCTGTAGCTTCTCGACGCTAAAAGACTACAGCCGGCGTGGCGGTAGAAGTCGCTGCCGCACATTGTCATCTCTGCGGCCTGTCTTTTCATGGAACTGATGTCCCTTGGTTGTACCTGAATATAAATAACGTAATTAATTTTGCCTAAAACACTGCAGCGAATATTTACATTTATTACTGTTTTCTCGCATTGTCGTCCTAAAGATATTCAGGTTTCGTAATATCTTCACCGTTTTCCCATGTGTTTTTTTGGCCTTCGCCAAGCAAATGCACCATTAGCAGTGCAGAAAACTCGCCGCCGTCAAACCAGCATCTGAGACGAATTTGCTAGCCTATAAAACTCGTTATTATAGTCTTCTGGAAGCGACAGAGCTTGGTCTATTATTGGCCACACTAAGACAATACATTCACCACCCGAGCAGCCCTGTCGTTGTAGGAAGTTAAGGAATTTCGAGGGCTTACTTTTCGTCTGGCTTCGATACACTCTAAAAACATCTCAGCCGTTTGTATGTAACCGTTTCCAACTCTGTCGCCTACATGTAATTATTCTGCCCTTACTCGTTTTCTAGGACTTGACTGCTTGATATGTTGTCCTTATTATGGCATTTTCCATTCCGACGCGAAAAGAAAAAGTTTTTAATATTTTCTCTCGTACTATCAAGAGTTTAGTGAGCATCTGTGCATTTTATTTTTATTTTTATTTTCTTTGATAGTACTTCATTAACTAAAGGCAACGGCAGGCGTCTCTTGCTGATACCCTATGGTGACGTCCTAACATCCAGACTCGCGTCTCATTCATTACGAACAGTTCTGCACTGCCACATATGTTAGCCCTGGAATCGAGTGAGCAGGGCCTTTTAGCTTCTCACTAGAACAATACATTAAGTACACTAAAAAGATCACGCTTTTCTGGACAGATTATTTTTTTCCCCATTTAACACGACTCTTTTTGTTAGTATAGATACAAACACACTTTGAAAGCGTGTAAATGGTAGATATCTGTCCGATCGTGTTTTAACTCACCGGCCTACAAGCGCAAGACTTGACGCTCCTCGTGGCTTTGTGTTCGCCTCGACAAACGGGTCACGTGCTCTCTGTTGGCAACATGCTAGTATTATTCCTGCAGCGTCTCACATCTCGAAATTCTACCGCAGTCGGTTTCACATTCTTGCTATATGTTAAAACAAACCCGCAATTTTTTTGATGACCAAGAAAACGAAGTTGTCATTTTTATTTCATCTTATTAAACGTGCTATCCGTCGTGTTTCAACAGTCGACATCGCAAAGCTGTACCACAAATCGGCGCGATTTGTATATCTACGAGACTGTCTCGAAGTCATTGCCCAATATGAGAGAAACCCATCTGCGTGTCATTTGCGATGATATAATTGTTATCTAGTATTTGAATCACCGTTTTCTCAGTAAAATAATGACGTAGGGAAGCGTATCTGGTACTCAGTCTGTTTCTGTGAACGTCAAATAGTAGGACTGCTACTGCGTAGTACATAGTGCCGTCTTAGCAAACCGATCTGCCAATAGCTGTTCTGTCTTATTACGCAAACTCTGTGATATCGATCCTGGAAATGTGCTTATAGCCACAGCCTGCCTCTCGCTTAGGGCCAAGGGCCACGGCAAACAGTGGCCGGTGACAAGACACCCCCTGACTCTGTGCACAGCGGTCTGGATGGGTCTTTAGTCTTTGAGAAGTTTTGTCGCCGTGCCTAAACGCTTAACGCCTTTTGGTGAAATGTGTTTGCAGCAGTGCCCATCGCGCGTCTGTCAGTAATCCGTACTCTGCACTATTTGTTGATGTCTCCTGTTCATATTACACACAGACTGATAAGTTCACTTCGTCAAGGACAGCTGGATTGCAGAAACCATGCGTGTAAAAATTATGAAGCTCGGGACGTCGACGTTTGTTGACCCTAGTAAAGACGATTAATGTTCAACATGTAAGTACATGATTAGTCAAAAACGGTTTCCAAAATTTCATCTGAATGTTGAGATCCGCGTTTTGCCGTGCCGTTCATTTTGACTGCTCAGTACAAATATGGAAACTTGCAGCTGGTATTAGATACCTACATAGAGGACTTCAGCCAAATTTCAGTGCAGTCAAAACCGTACAGAAATAGAACAAATGAGGGTAACTGGGCTCCATAGGTTACTGTGTCGCAAGTATACATCGAGGTACAGAGAGCAGTCGGTATCACAGTATTCATCGGTCTCTGAGTCATCACTTCCACATCACAGACGCCATAAAATTATTTCGTCCCTACTCACGATGATAGGAGCAATGCGACAGACGCCATTAAAAGTTGTGTTTCATTGTCAGTGCATTGGGAACTGCCCAGTCGTGCATTGTCTCTCGTTCCATTAATACCGATGCTGTGGGGGCTCATAATATGTTGCCCCATAATAATGTGACAGGCGCTTTTGTCACGACATTTATACATTCACTACTTCGGTCGAGGACTTTTTGTAATCAAGAAATGTATTTTACATCTTACATAGTAGCACCTTGATTAAACGTACCGCATTTTCTTTCACGTGCTTACCGTCTACTAAATTTTAAAGTTGTGTATCGCTACCAACGCATTCCGTCATTTTGCCGTTTCCAGCGCGTTCTATGGACTCGTGAGAAGTCGACTATCGTTATTTGTTACGACATACTTACGTTAATTAAGTAGTGGCTCATTTCTCATTTACTTTGACCTTTCTTAGACATCTTGAAACATTAAACATGGACATATTACTGTCTTCATTTCTAAATAAGTACTGTCTGGTAGGTCGGCTAAGTATGATAAACGTATATGTGGTGTTTTAACTTTTTCTTGTCCTCATCCTGAAGACTGGTTAGTCGAAAGTCTGTGTTCCAGGTAGATTTTCTGTCAATTACCATTCATTTTGAGTAAAGACGCATTTGCGACCCTTAGTTGCGTTACTCAAATTTCTATGTTTCCCACTGTCACTCCACCCTGCACGTTTGGTCAAATTGTTTTCTTTCACCCCGTATAACGTTGCTGGAAGGCAAACGTCGCTCAGCCAGCACCGCTTAAATTATTCACTTTTTCACATACGCTACACATATGTCATTTAGCGACTCCAATCCCGATCGTCCGCCTATATTCCGCCACGTCACTGGAACGCAACCACGCGACACATAAAATCGCGAAACCAGCGTCAGATCCGCATAACTTTACTGTACTGATTACGAGCACATTTCGACGGCCGGCCGGCGTGGCCGTGCGGTTCTAGGCGCTTCAGTCTGGAACCGCGCGACCGCTACGTCGCACGTTCGAATCCTGGCTCGGGCATGGATGTGTGTGATGTCCTTAGGTTTGTTAGGTTTAAGTAGTTCAAAGTTGTAGGGGACTGATGACCTCAGAAGTCCCATAGTGCTCAGAGCCATTTGAACCATTTTTGAACCACATTTCGACGTTAATCACAAATGCAGATAGTGGTAATGTTCAAGCTGCATTTATTTCTTCGTTAATCTTCCGCCTCCTGCAACTGAGAGAGCTTTGGCGCCGCCCGAGCGACTGTTGCTGTTACTGTCAGCATCGCGTGACGTTGGCGGTTTCAGCTCTCCCGCGAGATTTGACGGTTTCTGAAGTAAATGAAAACGGGAAAAAAAATGTTCATCGTCGAAATCAGAGTGAATCCGTACTTGATGCACCGATTTAATTTTCAATTTCTACCCACAGCAGAACCTCGCGTATCCCTCCAGTTGCGAGAGACACGTGTCCTTTCCCACGTGTGAATCGCTCTCCTGGTCGCTGGCCAGTTGTACCATTGTAAGCACCCGGACTGTGTTGTTTCGCACTCCGCACATTCATGATGTTACCCTACACTACTGAGAAGGAGGCGATTGTGTGAGAAATACTTCCGGAAAACACGCATAGAAATCGTCTAAAAATACCGCCGAAACGTTTTTATCCAAGCCAGTTAACTCATGTGATGTCGTTTTATTATGCTCACCTGGGTATGCGTTTTGCGGAATAGGCGTAGCGGAAAGGGGTGGGACGTGTCTACACTCCATGATTCTGAAGACGTATAATGCCTAGAAGAATTCCTCTAGAGTCAAGGCGAACTCTTAATCATGTACGTAGAATAATCGGATATGTTACCAGCCACTGGCTTGTAAACATGTAATAAAACAGTTGACAGCATCGTTTGTTTTTTATCAGTGTGAAATTTAAACCCAGTGTGAGAATCTGTGTTACTTCGTCGCAATGTGTCCAGCTGTTCACCTTCTGTTCCCACAAACTGCATTCGTTAAATGGTAACAGATGGAAAACGATCCGCTGAGGGCGTTTACACACTGCACATGAGAGGAGACACAGCGCATTCAAGTCAACAATCAATCCACCGAAGAGGCGGAAAACGGGAAAAAGCTTGCGTCAGCGATATTATTGTGTCTTGCCGCTGATCAGCGCCGATCGCGAGACCGAAGACAGTGAAAGCTTCATTTTACGGTGCTCGACTGCGCCGTCCGCTCCTGGCTGGCGAGTGTGAAGCTGTGGACACACACCACGTTTAACGTTCGACCATATAGACACACATATGCTCGGCGCCTGCCTCTACCCCTGCTGTGCTGATGTTCGAAACCCAGTGGACTAGACAATTACATTATCAATGCCTGCAATCAAACACTGATTTCAACATCTCCTCTTGTTGTATTTGAATTAACCTAATTTCCCCAAGATTCGCAATGTTAATGCGATAACTATCCTTATTACGTTTGGCCAGGTGGAACGACAGCGAACTTTTCAAACACTGTCCTGACAACTTTTTATTTTAACAAACGACAAAACTGCAACAATTCGAGGAATTCCTGCTCTTGCTGCACTGCGCCTCATTTAGCTGGCCGCTTCCGCGGAAGACTGAATATCGGTTTGGCGGGAAGCACATAGCCATCTCACGTGTGGCATTATACTTCAAGAAGTAGCATCCGTAATCTCCGATTTTTACACGGAATAAAGAGCTATGACTTGTGTTTCATCCAGTACAGACATCGAGATAAGAAGCGAGATGTACCAGAAAACGTTACTTGTAGATTAAATTCATAATAGTGTTCAGAGATTAACTTTCTGTCGTGTCAAATATCTTTGCCATTCGTAGAGCTTTAGATGTGACGACCGACATAGCCTACATCCCTACTTTCATCCAACCCAAGGATTTTGGAATACGTTGGCCGCGTAGCGTGCGCGGTCGCTTGGCTTGAAATTCTCTCTATGGAAAGAGACTGTCCAGACATTCCTCAGCGCTCCGTCAGTGGGCAAACTGCAACGACTTTTGTTTCACGTGTGTCTGTCGTGGTCGGCAAGCACTTGCATCTGAAGCAGTACCGACAACTCACCACTGTCAACCCAGCCGTGAAAACGCGTATGCAGGTGTAGCCACATACTTACGAAAATTTACTTGTTTTCTATACACATCGCGTTCCATAACAGACAACCGGGACGTTACAATATAGGCACTCGCTTCCTGTTTATTACGACCAACTCTCAAACCCCACGTGTTCAGCCCATACCATCGACACAGCTTGCCCTTATACTTTTCTCACTAACATGATACGTTTAGTGTTTTGAAAGATTCCTCCTATTATCAAGTTTAGGTGTTTATAAGGCGTACTTTTTGTTCTGTTACAGCTTTAATAAACTTTTATAACAAATAAATGGCGTATAACTAGCCGGTCGTTTGGAACACGGCGGGTTACAAGTGCCAAAGGCACAAATTTCCATCGCTTCGTTTTCTACCACGACAATCGAATCGCGCAACTTCTGTAGCCAAAGTGTTGACGTTGTAGTTGCACCTTCATCCGCGAAGTAGTGTTGCAATGTCTTACACATTCCGGCCACGTATCAGTATCAAAGTTGCCTTCATGACGACACGGAAGAAATTTATAATTAATATCTGTTTTTACCAAATGTGTTGTGCACTCTCTGGTGCGGTTAAATAGTCCATGCTAGAAAACTCTACTAGAAATTGGTGCGAATCGTACATGTACGTAATCTTTGAAAACTGTGGCCCGATTACGGGAAACACAGTTGCTGTACAAGAGTTATTCTGTTCTGTTAGAATTTTAAATTTGTCAGTGATACACTGACTTTTACGTAGTAAAGCGTTTCCCGTACTCAGAACATTTCTATGAATGATGCATACTATGACTTTTGTTTCGTTCAGGCCGATGCTTCGATGTAAACATCGAAAGTTCCAGCTATTTTTAAAGATTTGGAACCAGTGTAGATGTGGTTATGGAGGCAGTATTTAGGTGCTTCCAGTTTAGTCAGAATTGGTAATATTTGAAGATGGGTTGTCTTCTGGTCAGAAGAAACTATAGCACCTCTTTGTTCCGACAGATTATACTTCACCGTTCCTGGATCCACAACACCCACGAAACAAAACGAGACGCTTCGTATCAGTATATTTAACGACTTCATTCGTCTCTGTGTATGTCATTCACCTCTCGCAATGTGTACTTCTTTATCTCAGAACTAAGGAAGCATCTCTAGTTAGTAATGGTAACAAACTTTTCTCAACGGATAAATCTCCGTTTTCAACAGGGAGGTGTCCCTACTGGTCAGACGATGAAGTGATTTGCCAACTCGGGGTAAATCTTCTGGTTTTTTTTTTTCATAGTTCCATTGCTTAGAGGAATAGACTGAAACAACATGCACAGCAAACACGATAGCAAATGTTACTTTTTTACGATGAAACTACAGCTAAGAAAAGCCTTCACCTCATCATCGTAATAGCAATTCTTTCCAGTTCACCGCTCTGTAATACGTCAGTATTATACACATGGACAATTACGATGACGATATGTTTATAAATTACCGCGAAAACAGCTTTGGACCGACAATTCCGTTACAACTGGGAACGGAGTCGCTCGGGACGGCATTGTTGCGTCAGACGCTGCCCGTGTTCTCGCCGAGTTAAAGGTCTCCGGAACGTCCTATACTTGCAATGTTAAAATAACGCTTATAAATTACATCTTTCCTCACAAAGTATTTGAGGTAGGAAGTTGAACTTTTTACAGATTATTTATTGGAATATGGGCTACAACTTAACACAGGGATTTTACAAAATTTTAGTTCAGTTATTAAAGATGATTTTTTTTCAATTGTAATGAAAATTCACAACATTTTTTGCAATTTTTTATTTATATATTCAAAAATATACAGTTTTTTGGAAAAAGGCTGTGTTAAATTATGCACAAGGTACTGTGTAACATTTACTCAAAGTTTGAAAAGCAAGCATCGCTCGTACCATGTTAGAACCTATCTTCATTCCCATATTTCTAAATACCTTGCACCTTACAATGTTGCCATCATTGAAAGTCGCAACAGTACCATACACACCAAAGTGAAGTGTTTCTATTCCAACAAATACAATCTTGGGGATTCTCGACCATATAACACTATTTACACTTTCATTGGGGTTTTGACTTTTTCCGTGAATACACTTTTTCAACAGTTCAGGTGCTGCTAAGTCTCTGAAAATAGGTTAGCCACAACACATACTTTATCTCACATCACAAAAATGTACCTGATGAACACGGACGTTAATAATAACACCATTTGACAGCAGTTTAACAGCGCCACAGTGGGTCACGCCCATGTAGAACACATTTCAAAAAAAAAATTTAAAAATAGTTGTAGTCTTCGGAATTGAATAAATTATATATCTATTAAAAGGTAATAGTCTGCAGATTCAGAAAACGCAAAAAAGTAAAGATTGAACTTTTCATGATTTTGAGTCTTTCCGGAGCCCCTTAAGCTTTATTTAACAGGTCAAGATTATTTTGAAAATGTCCATCGCTCTTCTTTTGGTGACCGTATCATTGTCATCGTGCTGCCAGAGAAGGTGTCGACATGTGCGACGCTGTTTCCCCACGCCGGGACGCAAATGATTCGACAAACTGCTCTGTACAACAGCCACCGTACAGGTTGAAATTATTTCTGTGAAATCTGATCTTTGCGGCCTCTCTGATGACACATAAATGTAAAGCGCTTTTGTTATGTAAAAGAATATCTGTATTCCTCGATCTTTCGTTGATAACAGTACTCTAAAGTTTTTTGCGTAAAACGCTTGGCGAAGTATTACACTTAGATGAGGCAAGTAGAATACCACGGAAAAGTCATAAATATGGCGCGCTTCGCAGAATTGACTGTTCCCTTCGCTTCAGGTGTGTTACACATATTCAGGTCTGGGGAGGGCGTCTCTTGCTGATTCACTACGAACGAACCTGCACTGCCAAACACGCCACCCCTGTAATCGAGTGACCCTGACCTCACATTCTTATTACTAAAGCACTGAAGAAACAATTTTTTCCCATTTTAATGTGTCTCATTTTTGCTCTAGTATACACATAATTCACCTTGAAAACGCAAACGGCGGACATATTTCCGACTGGTTTCAACTCTCCCGGTTACAGTTGCCAACTCTATAATTATTAATCGCGTGAGCCGTGTAGACGGCATGTGTACACATCTGTAACGTCTTCCTTCCCGAAATGGTGCAATGGTCTGCTCCACATTCCGGTCGTGCATAAAAACAGCCCCGTACTCGTCTCGTTGAGAATGTGGAAATACGTGAAGTTATCATTTTTGTAACCTCTTTGTCAAGTATGCCGTCCATTCTCCATGGTGTTTGAATAGTCGATGCCACAAAAATGAAAAAGAAATAGGTGCGCAACCTATACCTACACTTAATTCATAACCGTACACCAGCAGGCGTAACTTTGGTGGCTCAATAAAACACCTTCGAACGCTTTAACGGACGTGGATACTTTTGAACATCCTTTTATGTGCAGTTTCCTCCTCCTCCTCCTCCTCCTCCTCATATTTTCAGAGGCGTCCGTAAGAAATCCATACCCTCCACCATTTGTCAACGTTTCCTCTCCATATTAGAAAAACACCGACAAGTTCGCTGTAACAAGGGCAGTTGCACTGCAGAGACCATACGCCTAAAAATTATGAAGAACGCAACATGGAGGCTTCTTGAGACTAGCAAAACCTACTAAGGTTTAATACGTAACGATGACTAGAAAAAAGCGATTTCCGAAATTTTCGTCTTCTGAATGTTGCGTCCCTTGTAAACGTCTTATCTTTCGAGCCGTTCACACTGTCTGCTCAGTAAATAGGCTTCATGGAAAATCACAGCATCTATTAAATTCTGGTTGGCAGCGGCGTGGTTCCATATATCATAGCCCATATGTTTTAGGTATATATTGAGATACAAAGACAAGTTAATGTCACCGTACTTAACAGTCTCTGAGTCTACCGAATCACAGACGATATAAAAGAGTACCGTCATTACTCATGGTGATAGGAAGAATGTGACTAACGCATTTAAATATTATGCTTCGTTTTCAGTGCTATGGCAATTGACCAACAGTCTATACTCTTTGCTTTCCATAATGCCCATTCTGTGGCGTCTCATGATTTGCCCCATAATAACATCACTGACACTCTTGTCACGACACTTACACATTAACTACTTTACTAGAGGACTTTTTGTAATCAAGTAACGTATTTTACATCTATTTTTAGTGCTTTTCTTAAACGTATCATACTGCATTTTAAAGGTGCACATCACTACGAACGCGTTCCTTCATTTTGCCGTTTTTAGCACTTTCCACCAAAGATTAAGTGTGCTGGACGCCTGAGAATTCGACCAACATTTTGTCACGCCTCGTCTACCATATACAGGGTGCGGAAACACAATCTGACCAAAAATGTAGGGCACAAGACAGCATCCAATGAAGGAATCTGAGTGTAGAAGCTAGAGGTCGCAATTGAATACCTAAGGCGCTATGCCCATGAAAACATTGGTCAGTTCGAACATTTGCTACACATAATTTTATTAATTAAGTGGTGGCTCATTTTCCATTCACTTTCGCCCTTTTAGGTAATATTTAAAAATGAAACACGAACATGTTATTGCCTTCCTTTCTCAAAAGTACAGCTCAAGTCCGATATACATGTAAGTGATATTTTAAATTTATCTTGTTCTCATGGTGACGATTGGTTCTTTATAGTATTTATTCTGTAAATTACCCACCATTCTGAGTAAAGACATATACGTGTTGCATGGGGGCTTAATTAAATTTTGCAAATATTTTTTTAATTTTTAGTAGCTGAATGTCCGGCTATGAAGTCTCGTAACCGGTTGGCCCTGACTAGTATTAGTACGCAATCTGACTGCATAGAATAACAACAAAGAATGAAACAAAACTTCCGTTAACACAATTAATTAATTAGGTCCCCAGCAACTATAAAACCTACAAAACAACAAAACACAAATGTAACTGTTCTGTGTGTGGAAGTGTGATTCAACGTACACATCCTTGCAAAAGCGTACATTGAAATGAACACCCAGTGCAATTTCTGATTTCAAGTGCATAAAATAGCACAGCCAAGATTCTATTTAGATGAGAAAATTTTCAAAGTTGCCATGTGGAGAATGGTATACTAGACAACAATTATTATAATAAGATTTAATAAGTCCGAAGCAGCCAACTCAAAATCTAGGTCCACACAGTAGCTTTTTAAATCAATTTCTTTAACACTAGATTTTCTGTTGGTATATTTAGATACATCACCGAAGGAAGCAGGTGTTCTGCACCATGCACTTATTGAATTTAGGCATTCAATTCAGTTATACTACCCTGCTTCTTGTGCTGATAACCAATATTTACACACACAGTAAAATTCTATAAAAAGTGATAACACATTAAGTTTAGTTCTAAGATACAGGCATTATGGGAGTAACTTTCTGAGCACTATGTGACCCGTTTACACTTAATTCTTCTTTCTGTTTGTCACAGAAAAGATTATTTCACAGGAATATTGGCGACACTGTGGAATAAAAGAAACGATACATCACAATATTTTTGGGCCATGTAGCATTATCCATTACATTATATCTAAGCTCAGGGTAAACACTTTCAAGAATTTCACCTTTTTTTTTTTTTTTTTTTTTTTTTTTTTTTTTTTTTTTTTTTTTTTGCTGGAAGCTAAATACGTTTTCTAGAGTTGTACAAGTTATGACTCTGTTCAGGTCTAGGTCTAGCCATGATCTTTTTTCACCATACAGCATTCGTCATGCAGGTTTTCAACAGGGCTGGAACTATACTACGGCTACTTAAAAGCCGCTTTTCGTCATCCAAAATATTAAAAATACTTCATATTCCCCGGTTTGGTCCTCCTACATGTGAACGCGAAATAAACCGAGGTAGCAGACTTATGAGCAGTATAGCCTTGTGTTAACCTTTTAACCACATTTATTTTCCATATTTTACGCACATTTCGTTATAACAACTAAGATCCACAGAAAGAAAGGGGGAAAAAAAACCTGACACTAATCGGCAGAATATTTCGGCGAATCTGTACGCACATATATCAATTACGTAAATTTCAGTATGGGCCTACTGCGGAAATTTTACACTATTCTGTTTATTGAACATGAAGGACTAAATCATAAGATGGAAATTACTTCGTGCTTAACTAATTCCTTCAGTATTCACGTGTGCAACTCTGTGATCTCCATACTCATGCAACTGCACTGCATGAAAACCGTCCTCGCAGCAAAGTGTTTACTGAAGGGACAGTCACGTGACTTCCGGCAGCCAAACGTCAAAACAGCCAAGTGCGTACTGTCGGGAGACACTCCCGCGAAGTGTCGTGACTGTTACGTTAGACTGCTTTTGGCCGAACTGGCAACGCAGCATCGTGACGTCAGCGCTGGGTGCGGCAGTTTGGCCCAAACCTCCGCGCTGTGTATTTACGGTTCAATTCTGGCAGAGAAGTCAGGCGGGAAGTGGGCAGCGCGTGACTCAGCTAGTGTTCTCTACTCCTCTACAACAAAACAGAAAGGTAAGGAGGGCAGCTGGCCGAGCCTAGAGTTACTATGAGCTGCGAAGATGGCCGCGTTTATGCCGTTTTGATTCGCTCGTACTACAGAAACATCGAGTAACACCTGCGGTTGTTTTATTAATCAATAAAATGTAGCACCGTTTCGCGTTAAAGGGTTTCAACGTCGTAGATTCTCGTCTCTAGCGTTTCGTAATGTACTCTCAGACATTTGTCGCTCTTCTATCGGCGAACACATGACAGAGTAAAGCCCAGTGAACGGAAAACGGCTACGATTGCAACTAGCTATACTTCGTCATAAGAATATTGTTCCTGCTCATGGAAGTAGGTCCAACTTACGTATTAGGTATCTTATTACAATGTCACTGTAAATGAAACTTTAAGACATTCTGATGTATTAGCAGCCATCAATGTTTTTCTTAATCATACTTTAGCTACGGAATTTTTATTTAAAAAATCGTGTGCAGTTACAGTGTCTGTAAGCGCTACTTGTGCGCTGTTCCGCTGTTCATACATACCGCAAAAATGGATGGCACTGCTTCCTGCTTCGTAGTGAAACACTCGTGTCGAACGCCGTTAATGGCGAGAAAAAAGATTTTCTCAATGGTTTTTACAATATTGCAGAGAAAAATCAGCTTTGGTGGTTTCGGAGAAACAGTATGTCATATAATGAAGTGTAATGTAATAACTTTCGTGGCGTAAGTGGTAACGACGTAGTGGGCTGGTGGGTGGCTCACCTGCAAAATTCTGATTTCCATTGCAAATACACATCCTTAATATCGATATTTTATAAAATATTGTTAAACACTTTTAAGTTAAGAAAACATCCAACAGTTAAGTTTTTTGGAGAAAAATCGTAAATACTCTGTTAGAATATGACCCATGTTTTGTAAGACAAATGTGGTTTCACACGAGCCACACACAGCATGCGTCGTAGAAACATGAAAAACAGTTCTCGCAGCGACGAGCAGACTACATATGCTGCATTTTTACAGTTGTCAATTTAACACTGCAATCTCAACCCAATAGAATTTATCTGCAGCCAGGTTCAGGGATTTGTCGCGAGAAATAAGATATTTAAGCTGCCAAACGTACTGTAACTATAATCCATTCATCATAAAGAGTAAACTTGATGTAAACATTGCATTATGTATTCTCGCGCGTTTGCTGGTACCTCATTGATTTCCGTTTGACGTGGGACTGCAGCCAAGCTTTCTCGAGTACTGTGAAGTACGGTAAGAATGGTAGGTTTCGTGCTGTGCGTTACACGCACATCTGCTTAGTGATAATACGGGACAACAGCTCTAGCGACGCATTTGACTTGGACAGCACTGGCCGAGTGGCCGGTCAGCTGGTGCAGCTAGCCTGCAGTGGCGTGGCCAGCGGCAGTTCACACGTAATAGGAGACGAGGAGAGGAGCAATACAGTTTCGGATGTCATTTAATTTTTAAGCAGGATGAAATAATACTCTGCAAATCTCCCTCAATAAGCTCCTTAGACGACTAGACGAAAACCGCAACACGTTGTCGTTTTTAGCTGAAGTACTATTGTAACTAAAAACAAGAATGATGAAAATTCCTGACTTCACCACACGGTAATTTTTCTGCATAAGCTGTGTGAAGGATTTCACCGTATAGTTAATATTGAAGCCACTGAAGGTATTACAGTCAGTCGTCTGGTAATCTCTTAGCTCCTTCCTTATCCGAATCCGAGAAATACATTTCAGTTCTGGAAGTGTCACCTGCTACATTTGTAACGAGCCTATCAACAACAGAACCCACGAAGCCAACCAGGAGCCGCGTTTTCTCGTCTTCTTCTATGACGAGCCGTTCTATATCCCGCCAGCATTTGACAGTGACGTGTGAAAAAGCTGCGTCCGTTAGTTCCAGTACGTTGTTACTTCTCGGGCCAAATCCCGCAGTTTGGCTCCAAATTAGTTCTCTTGGGTTCATACTGTAATGGTACAGTAGCAATCGTAAAAATGCAGCATTTCTATGATGTGCTCGATGCTGTGAAAATGATTCTTTTTCGTGTTTCTAAGATACGTATCTACCTCTGTGGTATAAAAGGAAGGATATAGTCCAAGCCGCGCGGGATTAGCCGAGCAGTCTAACGCGCTGCAAAATGGCACTGAGCACTATGGGACTAGGGCGCTGCAGTCATGGACTGTGTGGCTGGTCCCGGTGGAGGTTCGACTCCTCCCTCGGGCATGGGTGTGTGTGTTTGTCCTTGAGATAGTTTAGGTCAAGTAGCGTGTAAGCTGATGACCTTGGCAGTTAAGTCCCACAAGATTTCACACACACACAACCGACATAGTCCAAATAACGAGGATTTGGTGTTTTATTTTTGCTTTAAAAAATTAAACTGTTAAGTTTTCTTAATTTCATCAACTTTTATGAACAGTCTTTCATAAAACATCGATAATTAAGAATTTGTATTGGAAAAATGGAAATAGGAACTTCGCGCCCAAAATGTAATTAGAAACGAGTCTTGTATTATTCATAAAAAATGGTGGTCGATTTATAATTACGAGATGTAGGTATTTCAGATTGAACGAGAAAAAGAAAATGATACCGTGGGGTGTTGAAGCGCTGCGTAAACAACCGCAATTGTTACATAATCCGTTATGCTACCAACTGCGCTACACTTTCAATGCAAATTTATGAACTGCATTATATACAACTCTGCGAATATTTCAAAGCCGATTATCTTCGTAAATTGATGAAAAATATTAAGAACAGACTATATCTCGGCACTTTTAAACAGCATTCCACGTGCGTGTTCCACTGCGGAACAGAAAGCAGCCTCAGCCATTTTTTATACTGCACATTAACAGCGCGACAATCAGAGCACAACGCTACAGAGACCGTGACTGCACACGATTTTTGAAATACAAACTACAGTGTGTAAACTTTTAGATGGCAGACCTCTCCCTAGTCCTGAATCTGTAGAAGTCGGTAAACGTCGGGAGTCTTCGGTAGGTACGCAGTTTCGACTGCTGCCTACATTACGTAGCTGACTGTGTTGTACAAGGTAGCCATTGTCGTCTGCTTCGTTATTGTTTTGCGCTGTACTGTTCTGCGTGTTTTTTTTGTGCAGTTGTGCTAACCATTATCAAAATGAGTGAAGCGGCAATTGCTGGCCCATCTTGGGAGTCGCCAAAAACCCCCGTGGTTTTATATACTTTTTTTTTAAGACGTGTTAGTAGTGATGATATAATAGAACAAAACGTCTTGCTTGACGCGGCACTTTTTCACGCATCTCGATGTTTACCACGTCATATCTCCCAAATTCTATGTCGTAAAGAGACATAGATTTGCCGGCGCATTTACTGATATATGTGGATACTGTATGCGAAATATGTTGCGATTAGAGTTAGTAGTAACGAAATAATACATTAAAACGTCATGCCTACTGCGGCAGATTTACGGTATGTACTGAGAAAATGTAGTAAGCGACAACCTTTTTTCCTTTCATTATTTTGTGGGGGTTGTCAGCGAGAAAAATTTTCGTAAACGTTTGATATTGTATGTAACGTTTGTTGCTAGTCGCTAAAGTGCTCTCATTCTCAAATAGTGGATGCATAAATCTGGGTATTTTCCCGCGGTGGCATCTCATTGTTTATGACGTCATATCTCCTCAAGAAGGTGTCTTTTTTTGTCGATCAGGCGTACGGAGAACAAATCATCAAAATTTCATCACAATCGGATTGAATGGTTTGGGAACGCACAGAGAGCAGACATACATACATTCATTTTTATATATAGAGATTGACAGTTACGTTATACTATATGACCTGTTTAAGTATATTCAAATTTTATAATTAGTAGTTTAACATTGCGGGGAATGAAATAAAATGAAAAAAAAATGCGAGCAGTGGGAATCGAACCTTGGTCAGCTGCATGATTAGCCTTTACCTAATCATTTGCGTTATGCATTCTACAGTGATCTAACTATTGAAACATTGTCTATTACTCTTTTTGGGCGTTTAGAGAACAACTCACGAAAGTTTCATTGCAATCAGATGAATGGTTTGTGAGCACATAGTAGACAAAAATGTACATGACGATTTCAGTTTCGTTTACGAACAACATTTAAAGCGAGTTTTATTTCCAAGCCTTCCGTCTGCTTTCGTGTAAGCATGAGGCGCAATTTGTAGTGACAGCACTGCAACTGGTAGGCGTGCCTTGTCCCCCCAACGACTCCCCCCCCCCCCTCCCCCACCTGCCAATGCTTGCTTCCTCCTCTCCCGGCTCTCCCCTTACAACTCTGCCGTCTTACAGTTGACACACTGTACGTAGCTAACGCATTATTAACAAAGGCGTTGATGGCTGTTAATACATTAGAATACCTTAAAGTTTCATTTAATGTAACTTATTAAATAAGATACCTAATACATGACCTACTTCCAAGAACACCAGTGTACGTGTGCCACGGCGTCTAACCAGCCATCGCATTTGTTTGTTTACATCTGATTTATTCTTATTCCGAATGGATTATAATGCATGAAGCTTCGTTACACGTCACTGCTGAATGATGGCGAAATGCAGAACAGTACGCCATGAAAGAGGAGGAAATGTGGACTTCTTGGCGGCTTCGGATTCTGTTGCTGATGGGCCTGTTATCAACGTAGAAGTACTGAAATGTATTCCTCTTGAGTCCAGTATGGAAGGAGTTCAGAGATTACCAGACGACTGGCAGTAATACCTTCAGTAGCTTCAATATTTAACTGCTTGGCAAAATCCTAGCAGCGGGCCTTTATGCCACACATAGCTCATACAGAAAAATTACCGCTGTTAAAGTCAGGAATTTTCATCCCTGTTTTCTTTTATTTTATTTTAATTACGATACTATGTTACCTAAGATCGAGAGCAGTCGTGTTTTCCGTATGGTCACCTAAGCAGCGTATCACCTGAGTTTTACCATACATTCTTTTCTTGTGGTTAAAAATTAAATGACATTCAAAGCTATTTTGTTCTCTGCTCGTCTCTTTCCACGTACTTACTGCAACTGTTCACATCATTACAGATTAGTTGGATATCTTGCTTGGCCGGTGCTGGCAAAGTTAAATGCGCCGCTAAGGCTCTTGTAGCGTTATTATCGCTGAGTCGATATACGCGTATCGCACAGCATAAAAAACGTACAATTACAGTACTTGACTGTACTAGAGACGGCTTACCTTCCGCTCCACGTGAAACGAAATCCAACGAGGTTTCAGCAAACCTGGAAGAATACATAGTGTAATATTTACAAGTGGTTTGGTATAATGAATTCCGCGGTGTCATTGTGGCGGCTTTCGTTTACTCCACTGCTTCGATGTAACGGGGCACGTAAGTTTACGAAAACCATCTAATTCATCGCTGTCAAAGACATAGCTGTTAACTCATACAGACAATTCATAATAGTAATGAAACATTGTGTGTAGCCTTTCTCAAGACACTGGTTAAGTTAAAAGGTGAAATTTTCTTTGGGAGTTACCGAGTTCCTGAAATCCTAGCGTGATGCTCGTGCACTATGCAAATCTTGTATAGTTTGTTTCGTAGCTCTGCGCCGCATTCCGTGATTTGCGCCATAATGATCAGAACATCGTGAAGCTGCAGAGCTACATTTGGCTCTTTATCGTACTGAAATTTGCGCGATACGAAACCACGACCTCTGTACACAATAGCGCATGAAACTGCCGGAACTGCGTAAATTTACGTTCGGCCTGTTGCGCAGATAAGTTGCTGTCGCGTAGGTACACTTATATCAGCAGTACAGAAGAATGGATGTTCGTGAACGCAACGCTCAGTTAACTACTTTTTAAAAGACATCATATTCGCTGTTGGCCGTAAAAATTACGCATTTCACAGTTCCAGTTTCGGCCTATTGGCCATTTGCAAGTGGTAATGCAAAAGACGTCGCTACAAAATCCTTCGATACGTAGTATTATCGGACTATTTTAAACTGACGTGTTGAAGCAAAACCTTTTGCAGTACCGATTAAAAATGGCACATGGAACGAAATTGCTACTGTGAAATAATTGCAACGGTCGAATATAATTTCCAAAAATTCTGCGAGACTGTGAACCCCGAGTCAGAAATTAAACGGTAACGAACATTTTTACTTAACGCAATTTGTACAGAAACCAGATGGCAGTTATAAGAGTTGAGGGACATGAAAGGGAAGCAGTGGTTGGGAAGGGAGTAAGACAGGGTTGTAGCCTCTCCCCCATGTTGTTCAATCTCTATATCTACATCTACATCTATACTCCGCGAGCCACCTTACGGTGTGTGGCGGAGGGTACTTATTGTACCACTATCTGATCCCCCCTTCCCTGTTCCATTCACGAATTGTGCGTGGGAAGAACGACTGCTTGTAAGTCCGTATTTGCTCTAATTTCTCGGATCTTTTCGTTGTGATCATTACGCGAGATATATGTGGGCGGTAGTAATATGTTGCCCATCTCTTCCCGGAATGTGCTCTCTCGTAATTTCGATAATAAACCTCTCCGTATTGCGTAACGCCTTTCTTGAAGTGTCCGCCACTGGAGCTTGTTCAGCATCTCCGTAACGCTCTCGCGCTGACTAAATGTCCCCATGACGAATCGCGCTGCTTTTCGCTGGATCATGTCTATCTCTTCTATTAATCCAACCTGGTAAGGGTCCCATACTGATGAGCAATACTCAAGAATCGGACGAACAAGCGTTTTGTAAGCTACTTCTTTCGTCGATGAGTCACATTTTCTTAGAATTCTTCCTATGAATCTCAACCTGGCGCCTGCTTTTCCCACTATTTGTTTTATGTGATCATTCCACTTCAGATCGCTCCGGATAGTAACTCCTAAGTATTTTACGGTCGTTACCGCTTCCAATGATTTACCACCTATGGCATAATCGTACTGGAATGGATTTCTGCCCCTATGTATGCGCATTATATTACATTTATCTACGTTTAGGGAAAGCTGCCAGCTGTCGCACCATGCATTAATCCTCTGCAGGTCCTCCTGGAGTACGTACGAGTCTTCTGATGTTGCTACTTTCTTGTAGACAACCGTGTCATCTGCAAATAGCCTCACGGAGCTACCGATGTTGTCAACTAAGTCATTTATGTATATTGTAAACAATAAAGGTCCTATCACGCTTCCCTGCGGTACTCCCGAAATTACCTCTACATCTGCAGATTTTGAACCGTTAAGAATGACATGTTGTGTTCTTTCTTCTAGGAAATCCTGAATCCAATCACAAACCTGGTCCGATATTCCGTAAGCTCGTATTTTTTTCACTAAACGTAAGTGCGGAACCGTATCAAATGCCTTCCTGAAGTCCAGGAATACGGCATCAATCTGCTCGCCAGTGTCTACGGCACTGTGAATTTCTTGGGCAAATAGGGCGAGCTGAGTTTCACATGATCTCTGTTTGCGGAATCCATGTTGGTTATGATGAAGGAGATTTGTATTATCTAAGAACGTCATAATACGAGAACACAAAACATGTTCCATTATTCTACAACAGATTGACGTAAGCGAAATAGGCCTATAATTATTCGCATCTGATTTATGACCCTTCTTGAAAATAGGAACGACCTGACCTGCGCTTTCTTCCAGTCGCTAGGTACTTTACGTTCTTCCAGCGATCTACGATAAACTGCTGATAGAAAGGGGGCAAGTTCTTTAGCATAATCACTGTAGAATCTTAAGGGTATCTCGTCTGGTCCGGATGCTTTTCCGCTACTAAGTGATAGCAGTTGTTTTTCAATTCCGATATCGTTTATTTCAATATTTTCCATTTTGGCGTCCGTGCGACGGCTGAAGTCAGGGACCGTGTTACGATTTTCCGCAGTGAAACAGTTTCGGAACACTGAATTCAGTATTTCTGCCTTTCTTCGGTCGTCCTCTGTTTCGGTGCCATCGTGGTCAACGAGTGACTGAATAGGGGATTTAGATCCGCTTACCGATTTTACATATGACCAAAACTTTTTAGGGTTCTTGTTTAGATTGTTTGCCAATGTTTTATGTTCGAATTCGTTGAATGCTTCTCTCATTGCTCTCTTTACGCTCTTTTTCGCTTCGTTCAGCTTTTCCTTATCAGCTATGATTCGACTACTCTTAAACCTATGATGAAGCTTTCTTTGTTTCCGTAGTACCTTTCGTACATGATTGTTATACCACGGTGGAACTTTCCCCTCGCTTTGGACCTTAGTCGGTACGAACTTATCTAAGGCGTACTGGACGCAGTGAAGGAAACAAAAGAAAAATTCGGAGTGGGTATTAAAATCCATGGAGAAGAAACAAAAACTTTGAGACTTCCTGGCAGATTAAAACTGTGTGCCCGACCGAGACTCGAACTCGGGACCTTTGCCTTTCGCGGGCAAGTGCTCTACCAACTGAGCTACCGAAGCACGACTCACGCCCGGTACTCACAGCTTTACTTCTGCAAGTACCTCGTCACCTACCTTCCAAACTTTACAGAAGCTCTCCTGCGAACCTCCACTGCAGAGTGAAAATCTCATTCTGGAAACATCCCCCAGGCTGTGGCTAGGCCATGTCTCCGCAATATCCTTTCTTTCAGGAGTGCTAGTTCTGCAAGTTTCGCAGGAGAGCTTCTGTAAAGTTTGGAAGGTAGGAGACGAGGTACTGGCAGAAGTAAAGCTGTGAGTACCGGGCGTGAGTCGTGCTTCGGTAGCTCAGTTGGTAGAGCACTTGCCTGCGAAAGGCAAAGGTCCCGAGTTCGAGTCTCGGTCGGGCACACAGTTTTAATATGCCAGGAAGTTTCATATCAGCGCACACTCCGCTGCAGAGTGAAAATCTCATTCTGGAAAAACTTTGAGGTTCGCCGATGACATTGTAATTCTATCAGAGACAGCAAAGGACTTGGAAGAGCAGTTGAATGGAATGGACAGTGTCTTGGAAGGAGGATATAAGATGAACATCAACAAAAGCAAAACGAGGATAATGGAATGTAGTCGAATTAAGTCGGGTGATGCTGAGGGAATTAGATTAGGAAATGAGACACTTAAAGTAGTAAAGGAGTTTTGATATTTGGGGCGCAAAATAACTGATGATGGTCGAAGTAGAGAGGATATAAAATGTAGACTGGCAATGGCAGGGAAAGCTTTTCTGAAGAAGAGAAATTTGTTAACATCGAGTATAGATTTAAGTGTCAGGAAATCATTTCTGAAAGTATTTGTATGGAGTGTAGGCATGTATGGAAGTGAAACATGGACGATAAATAGTTTGGACAAGAAGAGAATAGAAGCATTCGAAATGTGGTGCTACAAAGGAATGCTGAAGATTAGATAGGTAGATCACATAACTAATGAGGAAGTATTGAACAGGATTGGGGAGAAGAGAAGTTTGTGGCACAACTTGACCAGAAGACGGGATCGGTTGGTAGGAGATGTTCTCAGGCATCAAGGGATCACCAATTTAGTATTGGAGGGCAGTGTGGAGGGTAAAAATCGTAGAGGGAGACCAAGAGATGAATACACTAAGCAGATTCAGAAGGATGTAGATTGCAGTAGGTACTGGGAGATGAAGAAGCTTGCGCAGGATAGAGTAGCATGGAGAGCTGCATCAAACCAGTCTCAGGACTGAAGACCACAACAACAACAACAACAACAACAATATGAAAAGATGAAATGACTACCGACTACACACGTGCTTTGTAACTTTAAACTGTACATCGACGAAAGTAAAAGTAAGAATTGAACTGGGATATGTTTTTAGCTTCCGCCAAAGGTCGAAACCATGTCAGGCTTACGAAACTGATAGGCCTTTGCTAAATTCGTTTGAAACATGAGCTCCCATACCTATTATTAATCTAACTCGTGGTTCTTTGAAACGTGGCTAGCCCCTGACATCACATTTCCCGACACTTCACCTTAACAAAACGTACTGGAATGACTTATCTTGAAGACCCCTGCAACGGGGAGCATCAGTATAAACTGCACACTGTCTTAACATGGAAGTGTGATCACGAAAAATATCAAATACAGGATTTTAGCTTCGCAAGCACACAGACCGGTGGTTATCAACCTGGGGCTAAAATGAGATTTTCTGAGGGATAAAAAACCAAAAGCGTGTGATTGTCTGTCATGAAACTAAATTACTTTCAAAACATTACTGTTGTCACACTTTTGTAGAACTTTAACACTGATTATGTAAGTTCTCACTAATTTTCCTCGGTTACTAGCATTAATGTGGTGAAGGTCAAAAGCACCTCACATAGACTACCGATTACACACGTACTTTGTGAACAGTACATCTATGAAAACGAAACTAAAAGAAACATAACAAACGCTAAATATCTCATGAAAATGCCTTCTGCAAGTTGTAGAAAGTTCTTGCAACAGACCAGAAATTACTTCAAACGTACTTCGAAACAGTTACGTAAACTGTCAGCATAACACTGTATTGATGTAGACAGAATTATCATTATTGTTATTAGAGTGCTGAGGCACAAAGCGCTAACAGCCTTGAAGTCTCGCAGCGTCTGCCACTTCAAATGTAGGGAGCGCAGCACTGAAGTGAATTACAAACAGTAACTATAGTGCACACGTTTCAGCTAGGTGGAAGTTTAATTGGGGATGCATGGTGTGGGTGAAGCAAATGCCGCTACGGCGCTGTGGAGGGGATACTTAGGGATTACAATTACAAATACCCTAAATTGGAACGATCACATAGATAATGTTGTGGGTAGAGCAAACCAAAGACTGCGATTCATTGACAGAACACTTGGGTGCAACAGGTCTACTAAAGAGACTGCTTACACCACGCTTGTCCGCCCTATTCTGGAGTATTGCTGTGCGGTGTGGGATCCACAGCAGATGGGACTGACAGATGACATCGAAAAAGTACAAAGGAGGGCAGCTCGTTTTGTATTATGGCCAAGTAGGGGAGAGAGTGCCACAGACATATGTGAACTGGAGTGGCAATCATTAAAACAAAGGCGTTTTTCGTTGCGACGGGATCTTCTCATGAAATGAATCACCAGTCTTCCCCTCAGATTGCAAAAACATTTTGTTGGCACCCAACTACATAGGGAGAAATGATCATCACGGTAAAATAAGAGAAATCAGGGCTCGCACAGAAAAATTTAAGTGCTCGTTTTTCCCGCGCGCAGTTCGAGAGTGGAACCGTAGAGCATCTCGCCGTCTTTCTGTTTGGAATTTCGTGTGTGGTGGGGCATTATGCGGCCACGTGCAACACTGCAGCATGTTGTTGAGGACAAAGGGAGTTGTGCCTGGAGTATTTGTTCTACCATATCCTACCCGGCTAAGGAATGCAAATAAGGAAGCAGTTCTTGGCGTAATCTTTATTCGAAAACTACTCTATAGCGCAAAGTACTCTAAAATTTTGCCATGTGGTGATTTTAACACAGAATTTTTTTTTTTTTTGTTCGTACTCTGCAATATTGTAAACCTTTCCCAATCAGGTTTATAACTACACAACATTACAAAAAGCTAGTAAGAAGGATTACAAATTTCTTGCAAAAATAAAAGAAACGTTTCATGACTATTTCAAAATGTGTAAAAATTTAGGGAGGTAGTCTGTGAGGCAAAGAAACTGTACAACAGACAGTTTATACTCTAGGAATAAATATAAAGCCATGTGGGGAGTTAAAATGATAAAAAACGGTATGCTGCTAGTCTACAATTTAACATAGAATGGCATTTTCCATAAATTTAAGATAAAACAGCACGAATTAAGAAACAACGTAAAGCCTAGGAGAAGTACTGGTCAAGTGTCTTGTAATCAAAAAAGATTGTTTCACGGAAGGCGGGTTTGTTAAATTCTGCTAAACCTGTCAATATATTTGAAACAAAATATTTAATTCAAGACTGGCCAAATTTGCCTGCTTAATCAGCATTAAGTAAGTATATACGTATGTTCGTATGTATATAGCATTGAGAGATCTAACAGCGTCGAATTTCGCAAACAACACTAAAATGTTGAATTCGGCTTAAAGTGCACATTTCTATAGCCACATTCACACTGAAGTACCTTATATTCAGCTTTTCTATGCGGTTTTCGGGATACCAACTTTCTTGGAGTACCAGTTCTGTTATCTCATGTTCGGCTCTTTATTGTGACATAATGCAATTCGTGCCAGAAAATGAAAATGTAGACTTGAAACTGAACGAAGTTGACACTAGCCAGTAATGTGAAATGGAACACTTAGTTTCAAACAAATTGAGTGCCTCGGCGGAAAAGATTAATAGAATCAAATTTCTCTAGCAAACTGACAAAAATAAATTAAGACGATTAATGGTTTATTGCTAATAACGTGGGAATAATATAAAATCAGAAAATTGAAACTACTAATTTTAGTCTTCCGTGATAGTGGGAATATATATATATATATATATATATATATATATATATATATACAAAAGAAAGTCGTGTTATTTACACTATTTATAACTAAAGAACGGCTGGACCGATTTGGCTGAAAATTGGTGGAGAGGTAGCTTAGAACCAGGAGACGGGCATAGGATACTTTTTATTCCGTTCGACCGCTATAAAACGTGGTATAACAAAAACGCATCTGGCATGGAATAACAAAAGGCAAATGACAGCAAAACGTCTGTGGTTAAGTGTCAGTGTATATCATTAATTAAAAATTTAAAGGAATAATTTGCATTTTCTTTGAATCATCATTAACAATGCCGCGACCAAGACGATCGAATATTTCTCGACAAAGCCGTAATGCAAGAAGGATACAAAACATTGCGATTGAAAGGACTGAAGAAAAATTACAAATTGCCCGTGAAGAGCGCCGCGTTAGTGTGGCTCGACTTCGTGCTTCTCAATCAGAAGAGCAAAATGAGAGCAGCACGTGAAACGGTTCGGATGGCAATGCGAAATCGTCGAGCGAACAACAGAGATCAACATGTAGATAATTTTCGACGCACAAGAAGAGATTTATCACGTGATGATTTGAATCGAGCAGCGTTTAGATACGATTGCAGCACTGATTACTTCCTGCATCCTTGCGTTTGCATTGGGCCGGTGGACTTTGTTTGCTAGTATTGTGGCGCATTGAAGTTTTCCGGAGAAACGCACGGATTGTGCTGCCTTAGTGGGAAAGTGAAATTGCCATTATTGACTCCGTCACCTGAGCCATTGCATTCACTGCTTTGTGGCGAAACACCCGAATCACGCCATTTTCTTGCAGACACCCAAAAATACAATAGTTGTTTCCAAATGACCTCATTTGGGGCAGATAGTATCGAAGAACGAGAATTTAATCCGACATTAAAGGTGTTTATTTATTTTTGTACTTACACACAATATAGTAGAAGAATAACTTACTATACTTATTCGTACGTATTACGTTTGCTAATTCTAAAAAATTACAAACTACAAAAGTAATGAATGGTTGAGTGAGCGAGCAATTTTAGCGGCTAAGAATAAAGATCTAGATGACCTAAACTACATAATTCAGAATGAGATCATTTGTAAAATGCATTCATTCATATCTATTGACTGATGAGGCCACCACCTATCCAATTGAATTTTTAAACTCCTAGGATGTGCCTGGCTTACCACTGCACAATTTACGCCTAAAAGTTGGCTCCGTAGTAATCATGCTTCGAAACATAAACCACCCAAAACTGTGCAACGATACGTGTTTGGTGGTAAGTAAATTGATGAACATTGTTATTTACGCGACGATACTCAAAGGAAAATTCGAAGGTGAGGAAGTTCTCATTCCGAGGATCCCGATGGTCCCAACCGATATGCCGTTTGAGTTTAAAAGACTTCAATTTCCGATCCGTCTTGCATTCGCCATGACCATTAACAAATGACTAGGCCAATCCTTGAAAGTTTGTGGTTTAAATGTGGAATATCTATGTTTTTCACATGGTCAGTTGTATGTGGCATGTTCACGGGTCGAAAGACCATTTGCATTGTTTGTTCATGCGCCTGATCATAAAACAAAAAATGTCGTGTATCACAAGGTACTTAATTGAAGAGTGGGAGCTATGCACCAAAAAACATAATCATTAAAATACTTAATTTTTTATTACAATTTCCTAACAACAAATTGAACTTTACATTCAAAATCTGATTATTTATTGGCTTTAAGGCGGAACAGAGTTCACCGGGTCAGCTGTGGTTCCCAGCCACAGAAACATTTTCTGTTTTCATTTGGCGTGGGAGGTGTAAACCGAGAGAACAGCAATATCACAAAACGTATACACGGGTCACGTGGAGAATAACCCCCATGCACACACACTATAAATCGTATTTCTTTGCGCATGCGCGAATCTGGCAGCTTGGGCGCGCCAAAAAAAGTTTTCTGCGTAGCATCTGGCGACTTCTTGCTGCTACTGCTCACACTGCAAACAGCCTCTCCTCAAGTAGCCAGAAGTGGGAGAAGGCACTGGTCATATGAGAATTCAGCTCTGCACATGCGTACGAGCCCACTGGCAACTGCTCGAACGAACCTACACTAAATCATTGCCGTGCGGTTTGAGGCGGCATGTTACAGACTGCGCGGCCCTTACCGAGGGAGGCTAGTGTCCTCCCTTGGGGTGTGGGTGGGTGTTTTTTTTTATCTTAGCATAAGTTAAAGTAGTGTATAAGCCTAGGGACTGATGACCTCAGCTGTTTGGTCCTATTTGTATTCACACCCACTGAACTTTTTGAACTAAATCATTTACCTTCCATCTTAAAAATAAAAGTTAAAAAAAAATCTCTTTCGTTCTGAACTTTAGTTTGGCGTTAAAGTTGATGGTGGTGGGGAAGCAGTTGAGGTAAGTGAGTGGTGTTGGGCGGGGGTGGGAGGGGGGTGGGGGTACTAAGTAATACCGGATTGCACCCATCCTCCCAGGGAGAGTGGTCTAAGAAAGGTTGAGTCACTGACATAGACCATCATGTGTTGTGGCCTTCAGTCCAGAGACTGGTTTGATGCAGCTCTCTATGCTACTCTATCCTGTGAAAGCTTCTTCATCTCCCAGTACCTACTGCAACCTACATCCTTCTGAATCTGCTTAGTGTATTCATCTCTTGGTCTCCCTCTACGACTTTTACCCTCCACGCTGCCCTCCAGTACAAAATTAGTGATCCCTTGATGCCTCAGAACATGTCCTACCTACCTACCTACCTACCTTCTTCCAGTCAAGTTGTGCCACAATTTCTTCTTCTCCCCAATTCTGTTCAGTACCTCCTCATTAGTTACGTCATCTACCCATCTAATCTCCAGCATTCTTCAACAGCACCACATTTCGAAAGAGTTTATTCTCTTTTTGTGTAAACTATTTATCATCCATGTTTCACTTCCATACATGGCTACACTCCATACAAATACTTTCAGAATAGACTTGCTGACAGGCAGAGTACAAATAGTGATCCTCTACCATATGGAACAAATCGGGTACAAGATTTGAAGAGCCAGTCTGTAATGTTATGTGAGCCTCACTGCCCTTTTCTTAACTAATTTGTGCCTAATTTTATTCTGAGAAACGTTGTAATGTATGTAAATATCGTAAATGCAGATTTGATTCAAAAAGTACTTGAAGAGCAACTTGACAGCAAGAAACTCTTTAGGGCGCAACCCCCGCAACGGTAGTAGTCGTAAATCTTTGAGTACAGACTCAAAGACAATTGATTTATTAAAAAAAGGGCTGTTAATCTTTATCTTGTGGAAAGAGTGCGTGTTGCTAGGCCGTATTGTTACATTTAATGAAAATTGCTATTTCAGTGTAAAACAAAGTATGTGTATGAGTTGCCAAACATTTATGTATACAAATTTTCTGGAAGTGAAGAATAGAAATATCTTGTATTTGGATAAGGAAGTGAACTTGATTGTCGTCGCCGGCTATCAATCGACAGAACTGTAAGTGTACAAATTTCAATAAAATACAGGAAAGGAATTGCATTCTCTATAGTTTTAATTCAATACGTAACAACCTCTCTTCATTTCTTAAGTGCAGTAATTGGATTACGTTCTTTTATAATAGTATGGAGCAGAACTCCGCCGACCAATTTTGATGCAACAGGACATGTACTTTGAAGGAAGTTTGTGTGCCAAGCAATCTCCTTTTCTCACGAGAAGCAGCTTGCTGTTTGATCTTATTTACATACGTCAGTGGTCCCTTTAGGTATGAAAAGCTACAAAAACTTGGGCTCAAAGCTATCTGCAATACGGCCAAGTAACCAACAGAGTCGTAATTTAAATCTTATTCCTCCAAATTGCAATACGTCACCAGCTGGTGCAGAGGCTGATCATTTAAGGAGGCAGCAACCAAAATTCTGGTACCAGTTAAAAGTTAAACTAAAGTCTCAATCAAAAATCAATCTCTCTCTGTCCAAACACATATATAAATATTCATATTATTAAGATAAAAGTCATTTTATAAGTGCTGTGGAAACGATCTCACTAAATGATTTAAAAAAGAAAACAAGTTTGAAATTCTGTCCTAGTCTTCCTGAAGAGCTTTTTTTACGTCTTCCTCGTTAGAAATTTGTCTTTTTAGATTGTCTCCCAGCACTTTCCAAGGGTATCCTGTGGTATTAATATCTGGACTTCGAGGAGACGTGTTGTTTCGGTAGATTATATTGTAAGATGTTTATATAAATTTTTTGATCGAGCAGACCCTCCACAAAATGTAGTTGATAGACACCTGCAGCAGTCAGACATCCCACGCCACCAGGAGACCCCTACCGTGTTTCCCAGTGGGCGCAAG